>NW_024725549.1:0-19898 GCF_018991925.1 Homarus americanus | reverse complement strand
TTACCCCACACTACGCTGGTAATTGAAGACATCATACATTTGTTCACTTAGACACCACTTATTATTCAGGACCTAATGGCTATAATATCAGAGTCATTATTCTTAACTCAACTTTATATATATACCAATTGTCAAAAACCTTCACCACAAGAAAGAAAAGAACAGTCGGGTAAGGCAGAAAATGTAATAAACGAACATGGAGTAAGACATCAAGCTCCATATTGTAAACAAGATCATCGTCATTGTTTATTTATTGCGAGGAAAAATATTGTTCGCAATATAATTATAAAAACCTTCTGTAATTCATTCTCTTCATTACACTAAAGGTAATGAAGTATATAAAGAAAATAGTTTATAAATTACTAAAATAGAAATACGTATAAAAAAGTAAAATAACATCTATTGATGGAATAGAAAAGAATTATATCGTAAGTGGGTAAAAGATTTCTTGGGTAGGTTTTAGAATACAATAACTGTTTTCTGCATTACACCGATGGTTCCAAGTCAGAAATTATCCTTAAGTTTTGTGAATCAGTATTTACAGTTTTTCTTAAAGGGTAACTTAAGTTACGGTCACACGATCCCTTTGATGAGCAATTAATTTGGAGCAAGAAATTACGAGTAATTTCTTCCAAATGTGGTCACACGAGTGGCTCTTGGTTCAGTTACTACAGCAAGAAAAAAAAGTTAACGCCGCTGTGCGAGTAGAAGGAAGACGGAACATCACAACAACAATGCAGACGACGCAGCAGCTATCCTTGGCATTATTGTTATTATTAAAAAGAAATGAGAGAAAGCGAAGAAAAACTATTGGGGACTCGTAAGTGGCTGGCGAGGAGGAGGAACGAGTGTTTAATATAGACTGGTTCAACTATCGTAGTTACAGTAGGGAGGGTTGTTAGTGTGTGGAGAATGACCGGCTGCATGGGCTTGTGTTTTGTAAAGAAACACGCCAAAACACCACCCAAATAATAAACTCAGTGTGTCGTAAAAAACTGTTTGTGCATTTTATACATAATGTTATTGATCTATGTTATATATAGCCAAGGTAAATACTCGATAAATAAGCTTCGTGTCATTAAATATGGTATTAACCGGGTTTTGAACCGATAATCTTGCTCGAAATAGTCAAGAAATTGACTATCACGATTATCAATAAAAATGCTTCAAAAACTTGCTCGAATTTCTCGAAAATTGCTCGAAATAACTTTCCGGCAAGAAATTGCTAAAAAAAAATGCGCCCATGTGACCAGTGCTTTAAGAATTGTATGATATCCTCATGGCAATGGAAACACACACACACACACACACTCACCCCATACACAGTCACACACTCACCATGCACAATCACACACACCCATACACACACCGTACATGCACAAACCATACACACACATACACACACACACACGATCACACACACCATACATACACACACCATACACATACACACACCATACACACATACACAAACACACACACACACACCATGCACACACCATACAAACAAACAAACACACACCATATACACACACACACACACACACAATGCACACACACACACCATGCACACTCACACACACACACACCATGCACACACACACCATGCACACACACACACACACTAATTGTTTTAATTTAGTTCTTGGAACTCTTAAGTGGCAGCGCTTGATGTAAACACTTCTTGGCATTTTCTGTTTATCTAGTAGCAGGTATACACACAGATGTAATATGAGAAAATAAATTATGAATTCTGTCCAGGGAAGTGTTGTGAATATGACCTTGAGATAACACTTGTGTTAAGTGTGAATTTCCCTGTCTAGTGATATGTCCAACTACTACTCTGGGCCGCGAGACAGTGGTAGTGATTACAGATTGCCCACGAGGGGGCTAGTTTATTGGGCACCCCCTTACATCCTGTGCAAGGTGAAAGGCAGAAGCGTTTACAGTACCCAACTGGGAAGCATGCGGAGTTCATGCTTGCCTTTATGACTCATGCATTAAGGGCGTAAAAGGCCTGAAGGGTCATGGGTTTTGTCAGCAAGTTACATAAAGTGACAATGATGAGTGTGTGGGGGGAAAATTCCCGGTACAATTTATCTGTTTATGGCAAAGTGTGGCAGGTCCCTATTAATGTGAGCGGTGTTTACTGAATCAGCTGACCCTGGGTCGACCTTTTGAGAGACGCAAGCCAAATGATCTAAGAGTCGTGAATAACATGGTGAATTACTTGGTGTTATTCATTTGGGTGAATATTTGTATAAATCAAAGGTGCTGTCACACACACACACACACACACACACACACACCACACGTGGCACACCACCAACACACAGTTTCTGAGAAGGAGTTTGAGATTGTATTTAACGAAGTCTTAACTGGGAAAATGTTGTATGGCTTTTGTTATGGGGTAAGTTCTGGCGTGAACATTAAGACTATTTTCATAATTTTTGTAACTAATATTTTTATCTGCCTGGTACAATTATTTATTAATTTGTATTGTAAGTTATGTCTTGATAGTCGATGTAATGTAACAATTTATTTTTTGTGTTAATGTTCATATAGATTGGTTCAGTGTTGCGGCTCTGACTCGTCAACGATGTGAATAAGCTCTTGAGTACATACTGCTGGTGAAACTATGTTATATTAACAACACGACAGACAAGTTCTATAATACCTTAACATTTAACAATAATTCAGCCTTAATTTAATTTTTTCACCAACTTAAGACACATAACCCAGAAGGAAGTAAGACGGGCAACATAACGCGGGATATCGTGGCTTCACTAAGTGCAAATTATGGAACTTGAGGTAACACATTATGGGAAAATGCGAGCCCCTGCTAAGTGGTTCTCCTCAACATGGACGCAAACATCAGATGGACAAAGAAACAGAAGAACCCCGGATATACATTCATTTATTCTACAAAAAGTTACGTAAACGAGCGTTAAATACGTTTAAGTAATCACAGTTTACGAAGCTGAAGTCGAGATATTAGAAGATGAAGAAGACTTTAGCATATCAGTATACCCCACGACCGGCGCCAGGATGTTAAGTGTGCCATCAGGGTATATTAGCGCTGAGAGACGGGTGCTATCGTGGTATATTAGCATACCTTCACCCTGAATGGTATATCAAAAAGTACAGGATTTACTTCACAGATATTTAGTTATATCTATCGGTATATTATATAAATTATATCAATATATCTGTGTATACCAAATATGGCATCAGAGTATATCACCGTTTGCCATCATATTCTCTAAATAACCTCAAAATATACCCCCGAATGTTTAATATCATACACTATAAATGACACTGTAGTATGTTAGTATATAATCAGGGTATAACATAAATAATATCGGCATTGTTTAGAATATCATATATATTAAGCGTGAGGAATGGATGTATATGATTCAATATATCACAGTTACATAAAGCGGTATGTCAGCTCATCAGCATATCACTAGAATGACATCAGAGTATAGGACACTATACTCCAATAAATACTGTCAGGTATCTAAGTATATCAGGGTAATCACTGAGAAGTGTCAGAACATATCAGCATATTCCTTGACTGGTAACAAAGCATATCAACATACTCAAAGTATAATCAATGTCTCCAGAATAAACAAGCCAGTGACAGCAGCATATATTTCTGAAAATCAGCTGTGAAATATGTTCAGAACAGCCCAAAGTATACTATAATACTAAGCAACATTTGAAATATACCAGTATGCTTCTTAACAGTCAGGGAAAAAATCATTATACAGATTAGTGTCCTCGAAGCAGATCAACTTGTCTCCTGCTTTCTGGGGACCCATTAGTGGCATATCAGTATATCCAAAGAGACACATCGGAGTATATTACCATATATCCCAAGTGCCATGAAGGGATATCAACATACCTGAGTATATTAACTAGCTCTCATAGTCTTCCACTCTCTCTTAGATCCATCAGAATATGTCAGCATATCACCCTATCTTCTGAAGGTCCAGTTTACCTTGTTCCGAAAGTATGTCCAAGCATACTAACAGATCCCCTGAATGCCTTGAGAACATATCAGTATACTTCTAGGTTAATTCATATCATATCAGTATATCCCCTGAATCTAAGGTATAGCTAACCTCATTTCAAATTATTATTAGAGTATGTTAACATATTCCCTTAGAAGCATACCAGCATATCTCTTATGTCATTACAGTCAACCAGTATACGCTCAGAGATAGATGCAAGCATATCAGGGTATATTAGCATACCCTGTAAGAGAGATATGAGCCTAGCTACATAACCAAGTATATCAGCATACCCATATGCTCTTATAGTACATCAGCACACCCTCTGAGAGACAGAACCATACCAACATATCAGAACATCTTAGTATATCCTTTAGAGTGATATGAACATAATGGCATATCAGATGACAAGAGTATATCAGCATAGTCTTTGAGGAGCATATCAGACCAACCTAGCATAAGCTCTTTAAGATAGATGGGAGCATATCTTAAATAGACTGGAACATACCAGAGCATATTAGCATATTAGCATATTAGCAAGGTGAGGAGGAGGAGGAGGAGGCAGGTGTCCACCGACCAGGTATGCCGATAGTCTGGTGATAATGTGGGTAAAACTGGTGTGTGTGTGTGTGTGTGTGTGTGTGTGTGTGTGTGTGTGTGTGTGTGTTCGTTCTCATGTTTATTTCTTGTAAGATATGTGTCACCTAGCCGGCCATTTTGTTTACATTTTTCGGTCGCTCTAAAATACCATTAAAACAATATTGAGTATAAACGTTTGGCTCAACTGATGATCTCAAACATGTCCCAACTTTTTTTTGCCTCAACTCCACATTCTGTAACTCATTTAGGTAGATGTCCCTCACTACACATACACTGGACTATGTGTAATGTTGCAGCTAATGTGTTATCAAGATATTGCACATTATAAGTTCATGTGTGGTCATTATTATATCAAACGAAGGAATTTTAAAGAGCTATTACACCACCTGTATCATTAGTTGTCGCCAGGTGAAGGAATGTTTAGGTAGATTATATTTGTTGCAGTTAAAATTTCAATACCCTAAGACGTTCCATATAAGAATCTCTTCAACCTCAAATAAGAGTCTAAAGACACCTATAAGTCTTACACAGGTAGCTATATAATCACCAGTAATTGCTCACTGAACTACAAGTTACACCTTGATGTAATACTTCATTTATTGCCAAACTTTATAGGGAAATATTTTTTCACAAAGAATTTCAAGTTACAATTTCACATAACAAGTCACATTACAAACGTTCCTTCGGCTTACAGTTAAACTTTGCAATGTCAAGATATTTTTTTCACTGCAGAGGAAAGTATGCGTCATCATCACCACACACACACACACACAGACAAAACTCCTGTATCCAGATTCTCAAAAGTTTATAAATTAAATTCTTCCCTAAAATTAAACAGACAATACATCTATTTATCATAGAGTATGTGAACAATATCGACGCCATATTGGTTACCATCTTTGAGTTATATAATTAGTTAGCTTCATAGTGTTAATTATTTAGTTAAAAAGGAAAAATAATCTACTAGTGTGTGTTGTGACCAAAATATATCAACATTGTATTTACTTTCTCCTCCAGGGGGCACTAAGTCTAGAAAAAATGACACAATTGACATCTACATAAAGTGACTGATCAAGGGTAGATATTGGCTACCTTTTGTGTTACCTTGAGGTCGTAAGAACACACAGAGCTGCTCTTAAGGATGTTTACCACAATACACCTCAACCAGTTTCTCATTCACTAAGGTCAAACAATAAATGGTTTACTGGTACACACGTGGGGCTGTTCAAGAATACAATAATCAATACTGTATTATATTTTGATAGTCTTATATTGTTAAAGGAGCCATGTTCTTCAAAAGCCACGAAGGTAAACAAAAAGTATTCAATATCTGCCTTGGTTGACGATGATCTGTAGACGTTAGCAAGTCCTCCTCCTCCTGCTCTCGAGTAAGGTAAGGAAGGCCTCACCTGACCAAAATTGTTAATTAAGATAGATTACCTGAAGATTAACCCTCCCAGCTTATTTCAACTAATGATTAACCTAACGCTACTTGGGAAGTTAAGTTAGGTTAGGTTAGGTTAGGGTAGGGTAGGGTAGGGTAGGGTAGGGTAGGGTAGGGTAGGTCAGATCAGGTCAGGTCAGGCAGTGCCAGTGTAGTTAATCTTGAGGTAAAATAAACTAGAGGCTAATCTTCACATGAGCCAGTAAGACACTTTGACGGAGGCGGTTACGTACAACAGGAAAGCTCTGATAACATATAATGTACAGTATATACCGTTTAAGTTGCGTCAGCAGCTCTATACACCACTTATTGACTTACTCATTCACTGCCGTAGAAATATTTACTTCTCTAACAGTTTTCTATATGGTTCCCAGTCATTATAATACGACCTTGCAAAATCAAATGATCTAAATTAAACTAAACTTATCCAAATTAAACTTATTAGCTAACAAATCCTTCTAAAACACGATATATGCAAATCAAAAGTTCTAAATTCAACTTAACTTATCGTAATATAACTATTATATAAACCATTTAATTAAACCTAACCTAAACCTCAAGTGCCACAAAACCGAAGGAAAAAAACACCTTCAATATTATATTGTGAGGCTACAACACTAACTCAAGGTAATAATCTATATCCGTCCTCATTCACAGCTTTCTCTCGTGTAGCTACTTGGTCATTTTCTTTGGAGGCTGTTGTACTTCTATAGTTACCCTGGAGAAACAATGCACCAATTTCACGATTTATTTATTTTTATTTTTTCATTTTATTTTTTTGTTTCTTGGTCCATACTGTAAACATCGCCCGCTTGTGAGTCCCGTCAGCCATTTTGTTCTAACTTTCGGGGATTCTAAAATAAGCTATAAATAAATAAATAAATAAATAAATAAAACAAGCATCTTTTGTTTTTTCTAACCCATGAGCTGTGAGTCTTCATTATATACTTCAACATTACTGTAAACTAAGGCTAGAGAGGGTGTGTACAGTACTAGTGGAGTCAAGACGAGAAGGTATTTCAAATCCATAAAGGGTTTTTCAAGTGGAGAGTCTTACAAGTGGAGGGTCTTACAGGTGGAGGGTCTTACAAGTGGAGGGTCTTACAGGTGGAGGGTCTTACAAGTGGAGGGTCTTACAAGTGGAGGATTTTAATGAGGATAAATACAGCAAGTCTTACAGTTGAATCAGCCAAGTCGAGGAAAACTCTTAAGAGTCACGTAACTTCTACCTGGTGTTACCTGTAATCAAGCTAAGGTATATGTAAGAAGAATATTATCTCGTTACTATCCATTCCTCTTCCACTATCCTGCGAGGTGGTGTATTAATAGGCACAGATACTCATGATAAAGAAGGAATAAAGAGAAAGACGCAAGATACCTATAAAATGCGACAGAATATACCCACACATGCGTAATCCTAACCCATCCCAACTCAACCCAACCCTATCCTACCCCAGCTTCACCACAGTACACAAAGTCATTCTTGGTATCAGAATGACGCCTAAACACCCTGTATCGCCTAAGACACATTTGAATCGGATGGTTCGTTGACGGTTTTATTTCTTCGGTATAAACCAGAGAAGCAATTAGTTCGTGGGAACAGTGAGTCAAAATACTTCACATCAGCTTCGTTTACGACCTCCAGCTGATATTTACTTCTGTTGTCTATATCAATCACATTTTATAATGAAAACAAAAATATGGTTAGTTACTTAAAAATGAAAAATAATCATACTTAGATACTTAAGAGTGAGGAAAAAAGATACTTAAGATACTTAAAAATGAAAACACTCTTTGATACTTAAATTAGGACAAAATAAACGGACATAAAGATTTAACTATGAGCGGTGGATATTACGACATGTACCGGCTATCAATACAGAGGCGCTATTTAGCCGTGAAGTTCTCTCAGAAACTCAACAAGACAATATGTGGTCACGTAAAATTTTCAGGTTAATTTTTAACACCATCCGTCATTTTAAACCTTGGCACCTGTAGATTAAGAAAATATATGGTGATATTTTTTCTGATGGGATAAAGGTCGTATTTGTCCAGAGAAGTAAGAGAGGAAAAAAATCACTTGAGAAGCATGACGCACAGAGTGTCTAAGGTGATAAAAGATCATATACTACCATTTGGGTTTTCAAATTAAGTTCATTACATAAAATATCAAACTCATAAAGATTACAAAAGAACAGAACATCATGAGCTCTCTACAGCTATTGTCAGCCGTCAATATGCTGATGTACAGAAGCTACACAATGTTATTGGTGACTGTAATCCCAGGAAAATGATGCTCTTTTAAACTTGGTAACTGGAGCTGTAATGCCAGAAAATGCCAAATATGACAATCTATGTGCATATGAAGTTGGAAGACAAATTATGAAAATTTTGTCAAGAAACGTATTGTTGGTCCATTGAGCATCTGGGAAAAGATGTCCAAGGTTAATCTTCTGTCGTGGAAAGCAGCAAATAAGACTTCAACCATCAAATTGCTATCACAAGTTATAGAACTTAAGCAGGACATACAGTATATGCATCACAGAAGGGCAGCACTGTACATATCAAGTCACCAAACACTGATGTGTTTGGCATATTAAAGCAGCCTCAACTTGGAGAAAATACAAGTATGAAAACAGGAACTGGTGAGCGACGACACATTGGGCAGAGAGCCTTACAGGTTTCCATGCCTTCACAGGATCTGACTGCATTGGAGAATTTGTTGGCAAAGGAAAGAAAGCATGTTGGAGCACTTTGATGAAATCTAACACAAAAGTCCTAGATGCATTCAAGATGCTGAGTAGACCAAATGCCCTCCAGCAGACATGTTTATTGGTCTAAAGGAATTTGTATTTAAGCTCTACTGTCCACGAATGACTTTCACTAAACTGTCATAACTTAGATGGCATCTCTTCAAGAAAACGCAGGCAGAAGCTGGAGAACTACCAGCGACTGCAGCAACTCTAAAGTATCATATATTGAGAGGAAGATATCAAGCTCTTCTGTGGTCTTGTGATGCAGACAGTGAAATGATTTCACAATTAGAGCATGGCTGGAAGATTGACAATGACTGTTTCATACTAGTAATATCAGACCAACCACCAGCTCCAGAAGCAATCACAGAACTTGTTAAATGTGGATGTGGCGTCAGGAAATGTGGATCATTGTCATGTTCATTCAGAAAGAATCAGAAAGAATAGCATGACATGCACCGAGATGTGTAACTGTCAAGCAGATGATGAGAAATGCCTAAACAAGGTGAAGGAATCTGTTGTACACAGAAGACTCTGATGACGAGGACTGAAGCAATGTCGTAAATAATAACTTGTGACTTGTTTACACATGATGTATAACACTACAAACTTTTAATAAATATAAAACGGTGGTTCTAAGCTTTTCAGATAATGGTAATATATATATGTTTAATTTCCAGTATTTGTCTTTAGCAAATAATTTTACTTACTGCAATCTCTTCTTTGCCAGAGACAGGATGGCATATATGAGCAGCCATGTTTGTAACACACTTATGATATTATAACAGCATTCATGATATATTATGTTAAATTGTAATCATATAATACTACATGTTCATAGGTTATTAGTCATGTTTTAAGTTAATTAGGACTTAATGGTAATACATCTGTGGTTCATTACGCCGCTCTTTAATAAAACTTCTTTAAAGACATAAAACTTATAATAAACCGTTCAGAAAAAATGACACCACAGTTCCTTAACATAGTTTATAAGGATTATTATGATGTATGGTGTCAAAAATTAACATGAAATTTTTACGGGATTACTTAAGCTCCTACACTAAAACCTGCCGACCTAACCTAACCTTTTTTACCCACCTCTACCTACTTACCTAACCTGACATAATCTAACCTAACCTGACGTAATCTGACCTAACCTGACATAATCTAACCTAACCTGACATAATCTAACCTAACCTGACATAATTTAACCTAACCTGACATAATCTAGCCTAACCTGACATAATCTAACCTAACCTGACGTAATCTGACCTAACCTGACATAATCTAACCTAACCTGACGTAATCTGACCTAACCTGACATAATCTAACCTAACCTGACGTAATCTAACCTAACCTGACATAATCTAACCTAACCTGACATAATCTAACCTAACCTGACATAATCTAACCTAACCTGACGTAATCTGACCTAACCTGACATAATCTAACCTAACCTGACACAATCTAACCTAACCTCCCCGTCTGACATAAGCTAACCTAATCAAACCTAACTTTCCCACCTACCTAACATAACCTATCTACTTATTACCTACCTAACCTAACTTAACCCAACCTGACATAATCTAACCTAACCTATTGAAACTTAACTTAACCACCTACCTCATCTAACACCACTTTGTAATCTCTCTGTGCTACAGCTGACAGGATGAGTATGGGGGCACAATAAACTAGCCTCTAAGTGGCAAAATTAACAAAACTAACCTAACTTAACCCAACCTGACTTAACCTAACCTGATCTGATCTATCCAACTTAAAAAACTTAGAATATATAATAAAGCCGTTAGGTTAATTTAGGCTAAATATGGTTGATTCATATTTTGTTTTGACAGAAATTCCCGGCAAAATAACGTATCTATATTGAGAACCACCGCCATGTTGGTTCCACGTTAACAAGACACGGATACACTACAGAATAACCGGCGTTCGTTTAACCTCAATTACTACAGTTTACTTTATAATCTTATTTCACAATCTTCACTACATCTCGCTTCACAATCTTCACTGCATCTCACTTCACAATCTTCACTACATCTCACTTCACAATCTTCACTACATCTCACCTCACAATCTTTACTACATCTCACCTCACAATCTTCACTACATTTCACTTCACAATCTTCA
The DNA here is from genome assembly GCF_018991925.1 of Homarus americanus. Lineage (NCBI taxonomy): Eukaryota > Metazoa > Arthropoda > Malacostraca > Decapoda > Nephropidae > Homarus > Homarus americanus. The sequence goes on along the minus strand of NW_024725549.1, from coordinate 8,940 downwards.
CTACATCTCACTTCACAATCTTCACTACATCTCACTTCACATCTTCACTACATCTCACTTCACAATCTTCACCATATCTCACTTCACAATCTTCACCACATCTCACTTCACAATCTTCACCAAATCTCACTTCACAATCTTCACCACATCTCACTTCACAATCTTTACCACATCTCACTTCACAATCTTCACTACATCTCACTTCACAATCTTCACTACATCTCACTTCACAATCTTCACTACATCTCACTTCACAATCTTCACTACATCTCACTTCACAATATTCACGACATCTCACTTCATAATCTTCACTACATCTCACTTCACAATCTTCACTACATCTCTTCACAATCTTCACTACATCTCACTTCACAATCTTCACTACATCTCACTTCACAATCTTCACTACATCTCACTTCATAATCTTCACCACATCTCACTTCACAATCTTCACTACATCTCACTTCACAATCTTCACTACATCTCACTTCACAATCTTCACTACATCTCACTTCACAATCTTCACTACATCTCACTTTACAATCTTCACTAACACCATCCTTCATCACTACATATAACATCCATCATCACTACTTATAACACCATCCATTATCATCACTACATATAACACTATCCATCATCACTACATATAACACGATCCATCATCACTACATATAACACCATCCACCATCACTACATATAGAACCATCCATCACGACATATAACACCATCCGACATCACAACATATAACACCAACCATCATCACTACATATAACATCATTCATCATCACTACATATAACTCCATCCATCATCACTACATATAACACCATCCATCATCACTACATATAAAACCAACCTATCATCACTACATATAACATCATCCATCATCACTACATATAACATCATCCATCATCACTACATATAGAACCATCCTATCATCACTACATATAATATCATCCATCATCACTACATATAACACCATCCAACATCACTACATATACACCACCCATCATCACTACATATAACATCATCCATCATCACTACATATAACTCTATCCATCTTCACTACATATAACACCATCCAGCATCACTACATATAACACCAACCATCATCACTACATATAACATCATGCATCATCAATATATATATAACACCATCCATCATCACTACATATATTACCCTCTTATCATCACTACATATAACACCATCCATCATTACTACAATATAACGCCATCCTTCATCACTACATATAACACCATCCATCATCACTACATATTATAACACCATCCATCATCTTTACAAACACCATCCCTCTATACTATAGTGATAAACAGAGCTTCATTTTGTTGTCAATTTCTTTAAATTCCAACCTTATTAAACCGTAATTCTTTCTGTATGGTCAAATTTTTATTTGACCTCAGTGAGAGAGCTGTTAGTGTCAGTACATCACAATGGTGTTCCGACGCACTGTATCGAAGGTGACTAAGGTGGAGGTGAAGCCTTGCCAGGTGAAGGAGAAGGGCCCCCGATCTAACAAACTGCAGACCACAAAACACACTAAGACCCAAAACAACAAGACCCAAAACAACAAGAAGAAGAAGGAAACTACCACTTTCTGCCATGTACAAAAGGACCAGTACCTGCCATGGGGAGACTACATCTTCACCGGGAAAAAGACACAAAAGAAGCGCTGAACCTACGCTTCTGATATTTAAAAATACTGTAATAAAAACATATTAATTGATTTTGTTTGTATTATTTATGCTTTTATTATTTTCATCTGTAAACGTGCTGTTTTGGGAATATATTTTGAGTTACATAATATTTAGGTACAGCAGTTTATTTCACTGTATCTACTTGTTTACCAAGTAACTGGACTTACAGTCTCCGATCGGGATCCTCAAAACAAATATTTGGCATCGAACTCCGTAAGTGAGCTCGTAATCTAGCCTGTAACTTACAGGACCTCAACACGATCAACCTGGATATAGTAGTCGCTATTTCCCGATTGCATGAAAAAAATTAATAATATATGTTTTAATAATGCTTGTTAGACTTGTTTTATCATAGAATAATGAAGAAAATGTTTTGTACATCAACATACTAAAATACAATATTAGTTTTTTTTTTTTACGACAAGAAGAGGCTTGGGTGTTCTATTTCTCGCTGAATGGAAGAGATGCAGCTTTTGTCTTCTTACAAATTAATAATATATGTTTTAATAATACTTGTTAGACTTGTTTTATCATAGAATAATGAAGAAAATGTTTTGTACATCAACATACTAAAATACAATATTAGTTTTTTTTTTACGACAAGAAGAGGCTTGGGTGTTCTATTTCTCGCTGAATGGAAGAGATGCAGCTTTTGTCTTCTTACAACTTTTCAAGTAATTTGTACCAAAATAGAAGATTTTTATTGTCCACATTTAGGGTATATTTTTTTTTATGACTGAATAAACTTGCAGATAGACCTTATTAATGTGGTATAGCTGTAAATATCCTTCAGTAATGAAATCCAAATATGAGGTCAAGTGAACATTTTTGCTTAGACTCCGCCTTTGTTAGGACCAAGTTATAACAAGTTATTCTGCCAAGTATCCAATAAGTACCCATGACTCAGAGTTAAATAATACCTAACCTAATCTAAGTTCATCAAACTTAATAAAAAAAGTGGGGCAAAAAATAAGTGGTAAAGAAATTTTTTTCTCAGAAAAAGAATTATATTCAGAGGTTTTTTATCCGATACCTTCAGTCGTGATTATTTTGATGCAAAATTGAGTAAAATGTATTTAACCCTAACACTACCTCACCTTACCTAATCTTACCTTACCTTATCTAACCTAACCTAATGTTACCTAACCTAACCAAGCCGCAACGCTCATGACACAATTGAGTTCTCTAGAAAGTTAGGTTACGATACACTAGGTTAGGTTTTAATCTGCATGATATTTTTACTGAACTTTTAAACGATGTTATAATCCTGGCAGCAGGGTATCGATCACGAAAATAACACTTTGGTAGTTATAACATTTGATAAAGTTTATTATTACTGTAACATGAAACAAATCACTATAGCTGTACTTATCAATCCAGTATTAAATCTGTATTATCTTTGACCATCGCTCATTGGCCAGCTTATCTCTGCACTGTTCTCTGATATAATAAAGTATTGGTGAATGGGAATATTAATCATTTGTGAGTCACTTACTATAAAGGAAACTGTAACGGATTCTATGGACAGTTGGGAATATTTTCACGGAATAAGTCGGAGTAACTCCCCTCTTGCCCAAAAGCGATCCAAGGAGTTAATTCACAGAGCGAAAATCTAGACGAGTCTTCCTTGTTTGTTTTAGGTCATAACAACGAAAAGTTTAATAATGTTTATTACAATGATTCAGGTTTTACTGTAATTCTTCTTTTTTATATTTTTAGTATTTTGTAGATTTTTTTCACCCAGTTCATTTCTTGTTTAGATTCATTATTGCAATTATTTTTATTACAGAGTTGAATTAAAAGTTTATATCTAAGTATTTTACAGCTTCACAAATACTTTTATAAAATGTTGATACACACAGTGGACAGTTTTTAGTTCTTTCTTGTAATACCTCAGTATTACTCTGTTAAATACTCTTACCATTTACACCTGACCATTTATTTATTTATTTTATAAATTGTTTAAAGAGAGAACATCACCAGCAGGATACAGATGTTGAAGTAAATAGAAGTTTGTAACCTAACCCTACCCCCCACTGCTACCCCTCCCTCTTGTCCCACATTCTTACTCGTCACTCCTACCCCTTACTCCTACCCCTTACTCCCACCCCTTAATCCCACCCCTTATTCCCACCCCTTATTCCCACCCCTTGCTCCCACCCCTTCCTTCTACCCCTTACTTCTACCCCTTACTCCTACCCCTTACTTCTACCCCTTACTTCTACCCCTTACTCCTACCACTTACTCCTACCACTTACTCATACCCCTTACTCCCACCCCTTGCTTCCACCCCTTGCTTCCACCCTCTTACTCGTACCCCTTGCTCCCACCCCTTACTCCTACCCCTTACTGCCACCCCTTACTGCCACCCCTTACTCCCACCCCTTACTCCTACCCCTTACTCCGACCCCTTAATCCCACCCCTTAATCCCACCCTTACTTCCACGCCTTACTCCCCTTATCACCCTTGCTCCCCTTACTCCCAATCCCCCACTCCCCAACTCCACCCCCACCCCACTCCGCAACCCCCACTCCCCAACCCCACTCCCCACCCCACTCCCCACGCCCACTCCCCACCCCACCCCCAACTCACCCCCAACCCCATCCCCACCCCACTCCCAACCCCACTCCCCAACCCCACCCCACCCCACTCGCACCCCACTCCCAACTCCCCACTCCCACCCCATCCTCCCACGCCCATCCCAACCCCCACTCCCAACTCTCATCCCCCATCCCAACTCCATCTCCAACTCCCCATCCCAACTCTCACTCCCCACCCCCACTCCCACCCCCACTCCCCAACCCCAACTCCCAACCCCCCATCTCCACGCCTTGACTCCCCATGCCCACTCCCCACCCCCACTCCCCACCCCCACTCCCAACTCCCCCACTCCCAACCCCTACCCCTACCCCCACTCCCCACCCCCACTCCCACCCCACTCCCCACCCCCACTCCCACCCCACCCCACCCCCACTCCAGACCCCACTCCCCAACCCCCACTCCCCACGCCCCACTCCCACGCCCCACTCCCAACCCCACTCCCCACCCCTCATCCCAACTCCCCACTCCCCACGCCCCACCCCCACGCCCACTCCCACGCCCCACTCCCAACTCCCCACTCCCAACTCCTCACCCTACCCCTTACTCCACCCCTTACTCCCACCCATTACTCCCATCCCTTACTCCCACCCCTTACTCCCACCCCTTACTCCTACCCCTTACTCCCACCCCTTACTCCCACCCTTACTCCCACGCCTTACTCCCACCCCTTACTCCCACCCCTTACTCCCACCCCTTACTCCCACGCCTTACTCCCACCCTTCACTCCTACCCTTCGCTTCTACCCCCACTGTTACCCCCCACTACGCTGGTAATTGAAGACATCATACATTTGTTCACTTAGACACCACTTATTATTCAGGACCTAATGGCTATAATATCAGAGTCATTATTCTTAACTCAACTTTATATATATATATCAATTGTCCAAAACCTTCACCACAAGAAAGAAAAGAACAGTCGGGTATGGCAGAAAATGTAATAAACGAACATGGAGTAAGACATCAAGCTCCATATTGTAAACAAGATCATCGTCATTGTTTATTTATTGCGAGGAAAAATATTGTTCGCAATATAATTATAAAAACCTTCTGTAATTCATTCTCTTCATTACACTAAAAGGTAATGAAGTATATAAAGAAAATAGTTTATAAATTACTAAAATAAAAATACGTATAAAAAGTAAAATAACATCTATTGATGGAATAGAAAAGAATTATATCGTAAGTGGGTAAAAGATTTCTTGGGTAGGTTTTAGAATACAATAACTGTTTTCTGCATTACACCGATGGTTCCAAGTCAGAAATTATCCTTAAGTTTTGTGAATCAGTATTTACAGTTTTTCTTAATGGGTGACTTAAGTTACGGTCACACGATCCCTTTGATGAGCAATTAATTTGGAGCAAGAAATTACGAGTAATTTCTTCCAAATGTGGTCACACAAGTGGCTCTTGGTTCAGTTACTACAGCAAGAAAAAAAAGTTAACGCCGCTGTGCGAGTAGAAGGGAGACGGAACATCACAACAACAATGCAGACGACGCAGCAGCTATCCTTGGTATTATTGTTATTATTAAAAAGAAATGAGAGAAAGCGAAGAAAAACTATTGGGGCCTCGTAAGTGGCTGGCGAGGAGGAGGAACGAGTGTTTAATATAGACTGGTTCAACTATCGTAGTTACAGTAGGGAGGGTTGTTAGTGTGTGGAGAATGACCGGCTGTATGGGCTTGTGTTTTGTAAACGTTTAATATCCTCACCCTAACCTAACCTAACTCTGTACTCTGACATAGAACTTGAACATGTCGCACTAATGAAGTAATCTTACCGAATATCTGTCTGTCTGTCTTTGTTTAAATTATCTACCTTGTTTTGTTGTTCTTATCTACGTATGTGAAATATTTATCCTATTATTTTTTACTATTCTCTTCTGTCTTCAGTATATTGGAAAATAAGACATATACCAAGAGCATTAAAGTCACACACACACACACACACACACACACACACACACACACAAACTCTAACATAGCATCGTGTATATTTTCAACTGAGAAATGACAGCAAATTCATGTAATCTCATTTTCGAACAAGTCAAAAGACATTTATGGATTATTAGAATAAGTACATGTTCACTATAACAGGTTCACTATAACAGGTTCACTATAACAGGTTCACTATAACAGGTTCAATTTAACATGTTCATTATAACAGGTTCACTACAACAGGTTCACTATAACAGGTTCACTATAACAGGTTCACTATAACAGGTTCACTACAACATGTTCACTATAACTTGTTCACTATAACAGGTTCACTGTAACATGTTCACTATAACAGGTTCAATTTAACAGGTTCACTATAACTTGTTCACTATAACAGGTTCACTATAACAGGTTCACTATAACATGTTCACTATAACAGGTTCAATTTAACAGGTTCACTATAACAGGTTCACTATAACAGGTTCACTATAACAGGTTCAATTTAACATGTTCACTATAACAGGTTCACTATAACAGGTTCACTACAACATGTTCACTATAACAGGGTAAATTTAACATGTTTACTATTACAGGTTCACTTTAACATGTTCACTATAACAAGTTCACTATAACAGGTTCATTATTTCCAAATGTTCACAAGTAAAAGGTTCACTATAACTATATGTTCATTATAACATGTTCGCTATAAGAGGTTCACTATATCAACAGGTTCACTACAACTACTTGTTCACTATAACAGGTTCACTATATCAACAGGTTCACTACAACTACATGTTGTATGTTCACTATAACAGGGTGACTGTAACCATATGTTCATCATCAGAGTTTCACTATAACAGCCTCTTACTACATTATTTCTTACACCTCAAAATCTGAGTCTTGTGGTCTGGTTCTACGCTGTTATTGGTATTATAAAATGAGTTCACGTCTCAACAATAACCCTTTTGAACGGCGGCAAGTTATGAAGGTCAACCAGGAGAAAAGTCGTCCTCTTCCACCATGGATGTCCCGTATGAGGGCACAATGGGTCGAGGAGACGGTGTCAGAGACGGTGAAGGCAGATAACTGCCTCTTTGGCGTCATTATTGGCCCCGGAGGCTCCACTATGAAGGAGCTACAGGTAAAATACAACATCCGGGTGCTTGTCCCCCGCAAGGGGTCAAAGGATGAGCCCATCATCGTCGAAGGGAAAGACAAAACTCTCGTCAAGGACGCCGTCCTCCGCATAAAGGCTTTGATAGCTGAAGAGAAGGAGAGGCGTCGGGTCACCACACCAGTATCCCAAACACTCTGCATCCCCAAGGCCCTACACGGGAAGGTCATCGGTCTTAAGGGCCAAAATATCCGACCCGTTACTCAAGCGCTCAAAATAAAGATAAAATTTCCCAATAAAAACGACAATAGTGATGAAGTGACCCTCACAGGCCTTCCTGATCAGGTGGACCAGGGCATAAGTCGCCTCCTGAACTTGGTGACCCGCTTCCCCCCATGTCGGGCCTGAGGTCAGAAGGCCGGACCAGACTCCTCGCACCCTAACCCACCACCCAGCCTTTAATAAAAAAAAAATAAAAAGGACCCTCTCACCACTGGCCTCCACGCGGCAGGGTCTGGAAACTCAGAGATTTATCTCTGGGGCTAACACTGGTCTATTATTATTATTATTATTATTATTATTATTATTAATTATTATTATTATTATTATTATTATTTTTATTACTTACACACATTGAGACAAGACGCTAATTACCAAGAGGGGGAGGAAAAGGAGGAGGAGGAAGATGGAGTGTGGAGGGAGGGGGTGATGGAGGGAGGGGTAGGACGAGGAGAGGAAAAAGGTGGGATGAAGTCGATGCCTTCCCCCCCCCACCAAAGTTTGAGGACGTAATCCTTGGTGCTCTTTTTTGTAGAGAGAGAGAGAGAGAGAGAGAGAGATAACAAACGAGGGGTAGGATGGGCAAGGTGAAGGGGGAAAGGGAGAAAGGGGGATTTGGGTGATTTGTGAGGTTGAAGGAGAACATAAGAAAATAAGGAGTCTGCAATAGGCCGGTTGGCCTGTGCATGGCAGCTCCTGTCGAGAGTTACTACCACTCTCTATCATCCATGAATCTATCTAGCCTCCTTTTGAAACTTTCCAGAGTTCCAGCACTTACAACAAAGTTGCTAAGCTTGTTCCACTCGACCACCACCCTATTTGTGAACCAGTTTCTTCCTATCTCCCTCCTAAACCTAAACTTATCCAACTTAAATCCGTTGCTCCGAGTCCTATCCTGCTCGGATATTATAAGAACTTATCTATATCGCCTTTATTGATTCCTTTCACCCACTTAAATACTTCTATCATATCTCCCCGCACTCTTCGTCTTTCTAGGGAATGCAAGTTAAGTTTCTTTAACCTATCCTGATATGGAAGGTTTCTAAGTCCCGGAATCATTTTTGTTATTCTTCGCTGCACCGACTCTAGCAACCTAACCTGACGCAAATCTAACGTAACCTAACCTGACACAATCCTAACCTAACCTGACGCAAATCTAACGTAACCTAACCTGACGCAATCCTAACCTAACCTGACGCAAATCTATCCTAACGTAACCAAACCAAAACCAAACCAGGTACCATTTGTTTACTTAATCATCAGGTGAAATCAGCTGAAGGTGGGAGAAGA
>NW_024725548.1:0-7747 GCF_018991925.1 Homarus americanus | reverse complement strand
TACATGCATTACACCCCTGGCTCTCCTCCCACACAGTCTTGGCTCACCCTGGCTCCTCCTCCACACAGTCAGGCTCACCCCTGGCTCTCCTCCCCACAGTCATGGCTTACCCCTGGCTCTCCCCCTCCCCACAGTCATGGCCTCACCCCTGGCTCTCCCTCTCACAGCCTTGGCCTCCACCCACTCCCTCCTCCCCTCAACAGTCATGAACACCCCTGCCTCCTCCCTACAGTCATGGCCCACCCTGGCCTCATCTCTACAGTCATGGCTCACCCCCTGGCTCCTCCTCTCACAGCCATGGCCCACCCCTGGCTCCTCCCCCCACAGTCATGGCTCACCCCTCCTCCTCTCTACAGTCTTGGCTCACCCCCTGGCTTCTCCTCCTACCCCACAGTCATGGCTCACCCCTGGCTCTCCCTCCCCACAGTCTCTACTCCACCCTGGCCCTCCTCTCCCCACAGTCATGGCCCACCCCTTGACCTCCTCCCCACAGTCTTGGCCCACCCTGGCTCTCCTCTCTACAGTCTTGCCCACCCCTGGCTCTCCTCCCCACAGGCCCTTGGCCCACCCCTGGCTCTCCCCTCCACTTAGTCTTGGCTCCACCTCTGACTCTCCTCTCTACAGTCTTGGCCTAACCCCTGGTCTCTCCTCCCTACAGTCTTGGCTCACCCCTGGCTCTCTCTCACAGTCATGGCCCACTCCCCTGGCTCTCTCTACAGTCTTGGTCTACCCTGGCTCCCTCCTCCCCACAGTCATGGCTCCACCCCTGGCTCCCTCCCACACAGTCTTGGCCTCCACCCCTGTTCTCCTCTCACAGTCTTGGCTCACCCCTGGCTCCCTCCCCACACAGTCTTGGCTCCACCCCTCATCCTCCCCACACAGTCTCTTGGCCTACCCTGGTCTACCCCTCCCCCACCCCACAGTCTACCACCCCCTGGCTCTCCTCCCACACAGTCTGGTCTCACCCCTGGCTCTCCTCTCCACTCACAGTCCTAGTCTCAACTCTGGCTCTCCCTCCTCTCTACAGTCATGGCCCACCCCCTGGCTCTCCTCCCCACACAGTCTCACTCTCACCCTGGCTCCTCCCCACAGTCTTGGCTCCACCCCTGGCTCCTCCCACACAGTCTCATTCACCCCTGGCTCTCCTCCCCACAGTCCCTGGCTCACCCTGACTCTCCTCTCTCACAGTCATGGCTCACCCTGACTCTCCTCCCCACAGTCTTGCTCACCCCCTGGCTCCCTCCTCCACAGTCATGGCCTCATCTCTGCTCCTCCTCCCACAGTCCCATCTCCATCCCTGGCTCCTCCCACACAGTCTTGGCCTCACCCTGGCCTCCCTCCCCACAGTCCTGGCTCCACCCCTGACCTCCTCCCCACTTAGTCCAACTCCAACCCTGGCCTCCCTCCCCAGTCTCATTCACCCCTGACTCCCTCCCCACACAGTCCTTGGCTCCACCCCTGGCTCCTCCCCCACAGTCCTCTGGCCCACCCCTGGCCCTCCTCCCCCACAGCTCATGGCTCCACCCCCCATTCTCCTCCCTCTACAGTCCTTGGCCCACCCCTGGCCTCCTCCCCCACAGTCATGGCCATTCCCACCTCTGGTTCTCCTCCCCACAGTCCTGGCTCCACCCCCCACAGCCATGGCTCACCCACGGCTCCTCCCACACAGTCATGGCTTAACTCCCCTGGTTCTCTCTCACAGTCTTGGCCTACCCTGGCTCTCCTCTCACAGTCTTGGCTCACCCTGGCTCTCCCACAGTCCTACCCTCACTCCCCTGGCTCTCCCTCCCACACAGTCATGGCCCAACCTCTGGCTCTCCTCCCACAGCCAGTCTGGCCTACCCCCTGGCTCCCTCCTCCCCACACAGCTCTTGGCCTGATCCCTGGCCTCTCCTCCTGCCAGTCATGTCCCACCCCCTGGCTCTCCTCCCCACACAAATCTTTGGTCCACCCCTGGCCTCCCTCTCCAGTCTTGGCCTCTCCCCTCAGACTCCCCCTCCTCTCCCCACAGTCTTGGCTCAACTCTCTGCCTCCCTCCCCACACAGCTCATGGCCCACCCCTGGCTCCTCCTCCCCACAGTCCTGGGCCCACCCCTGACTCTCCTCTCCAGTCTTGGCTCCACCTCTGGCTCCTCCTCCCCACAGTCTCACCCCTGGCTCCCTCCTCCCCACACAGTCTGGCTCACCCCCTGCCCCCTCCTCTCCAGTCCTGGCCCACCCTCACTCTCCCCACAGTCATGGCCTCACCCGCTCCTCCTTCCACAGTCTTGGCCCCACCCCTGGCTCCTCCTCCCCACAGTCATGGCCCCACCCCTGGCTCCCCCCACAGGCCCCATTCCACCCCCCTATTCCTCACAGTCTCTTGGCTCTCCACCCTGGCTCCTCCACACAGTCTCTCATTCACCCCTGGCTCCTCCTCCCCACAGTCCTGGCCCACCCCTGCCTCCTCCCCACAGTCCTCCACCCCTGGCCTCCTCCCCCACAGTCCCATTCCACCCCATTCTCCTCCCCCCACACAGTCCCGGCCCACCCCTTCCTCCCACACAGTCTTACTCCACCCCCATCCCCACACAGTCTTGGTCTCACCCTGGCCTCCTCCCAGTCTCTGTCCCACCCCATTCTCCTCCCACACAGTCTTGGTCTAACCCTGACTCCTTCCCCACAGTCTTGGCCCACCCCTGACCTCCTCCCATAGTCCCATTCCACTCCCCATCTCCCTGGCTCCACCCCTGGCTCCCATCCCAGTCCTGGCTCCACCTCACCCTCCCCCCACAGCCAAGGCCCACCCCTTCCCTCCCTCCCCACAGCCCATGGCCCACCCCTGGTCCTCCTACCAGTCTTGGTCCACCTGGCTCCTCCCCCCACAGTCTTGGCCCACCCTGGCTCCCTCCCCCACAGTCCCATCCACCCTGGCTCCTCCCACAGTCCTACTCCATCCCTAGCCTCCTCCTCCACAGTCTCATTCAACCCTGGCTCCTCCCACAGTCTCATCTCCACCCCTGGCTCCTCCTACACAGTCTTGGCCTCACCCCTGGCCTCCTCTCCACACAGTCTCTTGGCCCACCCCTGGCTCCCCCTCCTCTTCTAGTCTTGACCCTGGTCTCCCTCTCTATGGCCTACCACCCCTGGCTCTCCTCCCCCCACAGTCCCTGGCCCACCCCCCATTCTCCCTCCCCACAGTCCTACCCACCCCATTCCTCCTCCCCCAGTCCTGCTCACCCCTCATTCTCCTCCCCATAGTCCCATTCCCCCTGGCCTCCCTCCTCTACAGTCTTGACTCCACCCCCTCCCTCCCCACAGTCCTACTCCACCCTGGCTCCTCCCCCCACAGTCCTGGCCCACCTGGGCTCCTCCCCACACATCTGCCCACCCCTGGCCCTCCCCCCACAGTCTTGGCCCACCCCCTGGCTCCCCACACATCCCCATTCTCACCCTGGCTCTCCTCCCCAAGTCCATCCACCCTGGCTCTCCTCCACAGCCCGTCTTCCACCCCCTCTCCCTCCCCACAGTCTTGGCTCACCCCCTGGCTCCTCCTCCCCACAGTCCTACTCCACCCTGGCCCTCCCTCTCCCCAGTCTCAGCTTCCACCCTGCCCCTCCCCACACAGTCCTTCTCACCCCCTGTCCTCCTCTACAGTCTTGGCCTCCACCCCTGGCTCCCTCCCTCTCACAGTCTCCCACCCCCCCCTCCTCACAGTCCTACCCACCCTCATTCTCCTCCTCCCACACAGTCTTGGCCTCACACCTGGCCCCTCTCTACAGTCATGGCCTCCACCCCTGGCTCCCTCCTCCCACACAGTCTTGGCCCACCCCTGCTTCCCTCCTAACAGTCCCATCTACACCCCCCCACAGCCTCCCACCCTGGCCTCCTACACCCCCATTCCTCCCCACAAAGTCCTACCACCCCTGGCCCCCACAGTCTTGGCCCCACCCTGGCTCCTCCCACACAGTCTTGGCCTCCACCCTGGCCTCCTCAGTCCTGGTCTCACCCCTGGCTCTCTCCCCCAGCCTTGGCTCACCCCTGCCTCCTCCCCACAGTCTTGGCCCACCCTGGCTCTCCCTCTCTCACAGTCTTGGCCTCCACTCACCTCATCCTCCTCTCTCTACAGTCTTGGCTCACCCCCTGGCTCTCCTCCCACACAGTCTCATCCCTGACTCCTCCCTGGCTCCACCCCCTGGCCCTTCTCTCACAGTCTTGGCCTCCACCCCTGGCCTCCTCCCACACAGTCTTGGTCTCACCCTGGCTCTCCTCCCACGGTCTCACTCCACCCCTGGCCTCCCCACAGTCTTGGCTCACCCCTGCCCTCCTCCCACACAGTCTTGGCCCACACCTGGCCTCCTCCCCACAGTCATGGCTCCACCCTGGCCTCCTCCCACACTAGTCTTGGCTCCACCCCTCATTCCCTCCCCACACAGTCTTGGCTCCACACCTGGCTCTCCCACACAGTCATGGCCCACCCCTGGCCTCCTCCCCACAGTCCTAGCTCCACCCCTGGCCCTCCTCCCACACAGTCTTGGTCTCACCCCCTGGCCTCCTCCCCACAGTCTGCCCACCTCACTCCCAGTCCAGCCCACCCCACCCCCCTCCCACACAGTCTTGGCTCACACCTGGCCCTCCTCTCCAGTCTCACCACCTCTCTCCTCCCACACAGTCTTGGCTCACACCCCCTCCCCAGTCTTGGCCCCCCTGGCTCCTCACACAGTCTCATTCACACCTGCCCCTCCCTCCCCACAGTCTTGGCCTACCCCTGGCCTCCTCCCCACACAGTCTTGGTCTACCCATTCTCCTCCCCACAGTCTTGCTCCACCCCTGGCCTCCCTCAGCCTCCACTGGCCTCCTCCCACACAGTCTTGGCTCCACTCCCTGGCCTCCTCCCACACAGTCTTGGCCCACACCTGGCCTCCCTCCTCCAGCCCTGGCCCCTCCCACACACCCCCCCCCACACTCATGGCTCTACCCCTGGCCTCCCACAGTCTTGGCTCACCCCTGGCTCCCCTCCTCAGTCTCTCCATCCCCTGGCCTCCCACACTCTCTTGGCTCACTCCCCTGGCTCCTCCTCCCACACAGTCTTGGCCTGACCTGGCCTCCCCACAGTCCATGGCTCCACCCTGGCCCTCCCCACAGTCTTGGCTTCCACTCCCTGGCCTCCCACACAGTCTTGGTCCACCCTGGCCTCCCTCCTCCCCACAGTCTTGGCTCACCCCCTGGCCCTCCTCCCACACAGTCTTGGTCCACTCCCCTCCTCCCACACAGTCTTGGCCCACCTGGCCCTCCCGGTCTGCCTCCTCACAGTCTTGGCTCACCCCTGGCCTCCCACAGTCTCTGGCTCACCCCTGGCCTCCTCCCACAGTCTGGCTCACACCTGGCCTCCCAGGCTCATACCCCTCCTCCCTCCCCACAGTCTTGGCCCACTCCCTGGCCTCTCTCCCACACAGTCTTATTCATCCCTGGCCTCCTCCCCACAGTCTTGGCCTACCCCTGGCTCCCTCCCTCCCACACAGTCTTGGCTCCACCCTGGCCCCTCTCCCACACAGTCTTGGTTCACCCTGGCCTCCCCTCTCACAGTCTCAACCCCTGGCCTCCTCCCACACAGTCTTGGCTCACCCCTGCCTCCTCCCACAGTCTTTCTACCCCCTCTCCTCCTCCTCCCCACACAGCCCTCTCCCTGCTCTCTTTCCCCAGTCTTGGCTTTTGGTTCAGTTGATTCCATTCTCTACATAATCTCCAAACCATCTCATCCTACCTGTTTGGGAGGGTGATTGTAGTTTAGGTTATGGTACGTTACGTTAGCCACCTTAACACTAACCTTAACGTAACTCTCTTCCCGTAAATAGTAAGGTGAAATTAGCTGGATGGGATTTTCGGTGATCCCATTAACGAATATTAAAAAAGTAAGAAATAGTGAGTGTACTGGTCAGCATAACAAAGGTAACTCAAACTATCCAACCAGGAGCGAACTCGTAACAGTGGTTTTAAATTAGACAAATTTAGATTTAGGCGCGAGATTAAACACTGCTTGGAAATAGAGAAATGGATGAGTGGAACAAGTTACCAAACATCATTATTAACTCTGAATACGCTGGATAGCTCAAACATAGGTTGGATGGATATATGAACGATGGGGTTAAACGGAACTGCCCAGTATGGGCCTAATAGGCCCACTGCAGTTTCTCCATTCTATGCTCTTATGTTCTATCTATGGTTATTTGATACAAGAGAGACAGAGATGGATGTTGGTCACACCAGAATAACCTGTTACAGTACCTAATTTTCTCACACACAGCCAAACTGGTTTCTGGCAACTTGTGGTGTAGATTAATATAATATTTTTTATTTTCTATTTATAACTTATTTTATTTCCCCCAGGCCCCCTGTTGTGGGTCGATAACCCAGCCCAGGTGGGCTATTCCTCAAAAAAAAAAAAAGGCAGGGAGGAAGGCAGGGAAGGAAGCAGGGCAGGGAGGGAGGAGGAAGCAAGCAGGCAGCCCAAACCCCCCCAAAACCCAAAAAAACACACACAACCAAACCACAACAAGAGGAAACCAGGCAATGAGAGTGCCACCCCCCACCCCACCCCCCCCCCAAACCCACCCACCCCCACCCACCCCCCCCAACCAAAAAACCCCCCAAACCCACCACCAACCAATGCAGGAGGAAGAAAGAGGCAGGGAAGTATAGGAAGTGAACTATAAATATATTAGGAACCAGCCAGGCGAAGGCAGGAGGGAAGGAAAAAAAGAGAGAAGACAGGAGAGAGAGAGAGAGAGACTAGGTAACAGTAATTGTGATGGCGTGGTGTTCTCATCAGGTAGGTATTGGGCCCAGCGGGTGGTTACAGAAGGTGGTGGTGAGGGTGAAGGATGAATGAATGATGGATAGTATGGATGAATGATGTAGGACCTCTCCTTCTCACAGTGGAAGCATCAACATCCAACTATCAAGAGCAGCCGTAGGAAGAGGTAACCATGGCAACGCGTCAAAATAGGCTGGTCTACAGGTGGCACACCTGTCCTCATTAGGGTATGGTACTGAGATCACCATTGAGGTGCGCATCACCTGGGGCTTCACTGCTAGTGAGAAATGTCACGTTAGGATGGTGGTGGTGGTGGTGGTAAGGATGGTTGTGGTGGTGGTGACGTATATGATGGTGGTGGTGACTAGATGGTGGTGATGGCGACGAGATGGTGGTGGTGAATGGATGGTTGTGGTGACGAGACGATAGTGGTGATGGTAGCAGGATGGTGATGGAGAGGTGGTGGTAGTGGTGGGAGGGTCGGTGGAGGTGCAGTAGAGGTGTTGAGTGTTGGAGACTTCAAGAAAAAACTGTTACAAGAAATACAAATATACGAGTTGACAAAAATTCCCTGAAAACTGCATTAAACACGTGCTTCAGTTGTCGAGTACAATGAAGACAAAGAAACAGCATAGCAGGCGTTCATGACTGTCAAATCTGTTATCATTCTTTAAACTTTATTCGAATCAGTGGATGACGGACATGATTATGATGTGGTTTATCTCGACTCTACAAAGTCTTCGACAGGCTCACTCATGAAAGACCAATGCGTAAAGTGGAGATACACGGAGATATTCTAGACTTGGAGATGTACTAAACTGGATTAGGGCGTGGTTACAGAACAGGAAACAGAGAGTCGGCATTAATGGTACTAAAGCCGATTTGGGTGACGTCACTAGTAATTTTGTTGACACTGAAACAGGGCGTGTAATTAAATCTGACGAGGACTCCGCA
>NW_024725547.1:0-5692 GCF_018991925.1 Homarus americanus | reverse complement strand
CTCACCTGTGTGGTAAGTGACGTGGTGTGAGGCACTCTCTCCTGTGTGTTAAGTGACGTGGTGTGTGACACTTTCTCCTGTGTGGTAATTGACGTATTGTGTGGCACACTCACCTGTGTGGTAAGTACCGTGGTGTGTGGTACTTACATTGTGTGGTAAGTGACGTGGCGTGTGACACTCTCTCTTGTGTTGTAAGTGACGTGGTGAGTGGCACTATTACCTGTGTGGTAAGTTACGTGGTGTGTGACACTCTCACCTGTGTGGTAAGTGACGTCGTGTGTGGCACTTTCTTCTGTGTGGTAAGTGACTTGGTGTGTGGCACACTCACCTGTGTGGTAAGTGCCGTGGTGTGTGGTACTTTCATTGTGTGGTAAGTGACGTTTTGTGTGGCACTCTCTCCTGTGTGGTAATAGACGTGGTGTGTGGCACACTCACCTGTGTTTTAAGTGACATGGTTTGTGGTACTTTCCATATGTGGTAGAAGATGTCGTGGTGTAATGGCACTCTACTCCTTTGTGGTAAAGTGATGACGTGGTGTGTGCTTTTCTACCTGTGTGGTAAAGTGACAATGTAGGCACACTCTCTTGTGGGAGTAAAAATGACGTAGTGTGTGTCACTCTTTCCTGTGTGGTAAGTGACGTGGTGTGTGGCACACTCACCTGTGTGGTAAGTAACGTGGTGTGTGGTACTTTCATTGTGTTGTAAGTGACGTTTTTGTGTCACTCTCTCCTGTGTGGTAATAGACGTGGTGTGTGGCACTCTCACCTGTGTGGTAAGTGACATTGTGTGTGATACTTTCCATATGTGGTAAGTGTCGTGGTGTGTGGCACTCTCTCCTGTGTGGTAAGTGACGTGGTGTGTGGCACTCTCTCCTCTGTGGTAAGTGCCGTGGTGTGTGGTGTTAGGTGTTCTGGGTAATAAGTTCTATATACAGGAGAGAACACAAACACCTGTATAGTTTTGTAGGTTCGGTTTACTGGATAAGAGTATGTACACAGAGGTGGATAGCACTGCTCCCTAGCTAAGGTCCTGGTCAACTACCATAGACGACGTATGGCAAGTGATACATTAGCAGCTTCCATACGTCGCCAGGCACATTAATTAAGCATGTGGGATATGGTAATAACATTGCCACACGCTGCTAGCTAGGCTGAATAAATAATACAAATGGAGCACATACATAATATACATACATAATATATAGTCCAGCATACATAATATACATACACCTCCCTCCCCCCTATACGCTCATAGCAAAGTCTTGAGCGGACCTTTTCTTCTGGATCCGTGCTGAGCGTCGAGGGACTTCATCACTGGGAAGGGTGTGGGACTCAACACTGGTGGCGGGGCCAGCAGAAGGCAGTGTTACGGGGCGGAGAAAACGGCGGTTCCTCCACCACACGCGACCACTGGGTAACCGCACCTGGTAGTCCCGTGACCTGCCGAGACCCATGACTACGCCTACTTTGTCCCAACGTAGGGAGGTCGGGTCCTGAACACGGACTTGGGTACCGACACTCAACCTGGGGAGAGGACGGGCGTGGTCGTTGTGGCGGGCGACGACGTCCTGAACACGTTCGGCGGCTCGGCGATCACAATCCTCTGTCTTAGCCTGCCACTCCTTGGAGAAGGATTGAGGGTGAGCAGGGACACAAGAACCAAGGGGGCGCCCATACAAAACCTGGGCAGGGGAGCGTCCGGTGTAGTTGGGTGTGTTGCGGAGTTCAAGAAGACCCCGGTCGAAGGCCTCGCAGTCAATGTTCCCAGAAGGGGCCACCTTAAGGATGAGGTGCTTCAGGGATTTGACAGCAGCCTCAGCGTGGCCATTGGACTGCGGGTAATGGGGCGATGACAACACATGCCGGACTCCCCATCGGTCGAGGAACACAGCAAAGTCCCGGCTTGTGAACTGAGGACCTCCGTCGGTTCGCAGGCGCACAGGAACGCCCACGTCACGGAAGTAGTGGCGGAACTTGCTGATGGTGGCGGCAGACGTCGTGTCATTACCGCCCTTGATGACAACCAGCCAACCAGAGAGACGGTCGACGATAACCAGGAAGGACTTTCCTGACACACAGAAAAAGTCGGCCGACACAGACTCAAAGGGGCGGGTGGGGTTGTCGTCACTCATGAAGGGTACCTGCTGCTGGCTGGGTTGTAATACGTGGCGGGGCTTACACACCTGGACAGCATTGGAGATGTCGGGGTCGATGCCAGGCCGGAACACAGTCTGTCGTGCACGTCGTTTGGTGGCCTCAGCTCCACGGTGGCTGTCGTGAAGGCGAGCCAAGGCGTGGGGGCGTGATGCAGCAGGGACAACTACCGAAGGAGAGGTGTCACTGGCCAGAGGTAGGGGTAGGGCGGCAGCAGGGTAGTTGCTGCTCCCTTCGTGCACCCTGTTGGCGTGTCTTACCTCAAGAATAGGTTTGGGGAAGTCCTGGGAGATGATGGCCAACTCTTGACAATGTCTGTAGGACAGCAAGGGAGTCAGGACACCATTATGCACGTCAATCCAGGCCTGACACGACCTGTTGCCAAAGGTGACATGTGCATAGAGTGAACCCAGGGCTGGGGCCATCTGTGAACCATCTGCCATAAAGCGGAGGTCCTCGGGAGGCGGTCCTAGATCGCTTGGAGAGAGCCCCAAGCATCGCAAATGCTGGGGACCGATGACTGTAGCATCAGCGCCGGTGTCGGGCAACATCTGAAGCCGGGATGACACACCGCCGTAGGTCACGATGACGCTGATGTACTGGGGGACTTTGGTCCTGGGATGCGAGGAGTACACCCTCCTAAAATGGGTCGGGCTTTGTCCAGGGTCGTTGTGCCTCTGATTTGGCGACTGTGGGCGGCCCTCACTGGTAGAAGGGCGCCGAAGCTTTCGCCGACGCTGTCCCTTGGGTTCGTGGGTAGGGCAACACTTGTCATAGTGGCCCAGACGACCGCACACATTGCACTGTACGTACTTAGCTGGGCACCGCACTGTGAGCGACCAGTGGCCCATACGGTCACAACTGTTGCAGGTAGACTGAGCAGCTGGACACACCTGTGTTCCGTGCTGCTTACCACAGTTGTTACAAAATGAACCGGGCGTGGACGTGGTGGGCGAAGGCGTGGGAGCAGACTTCTTGTCCTTCTTGTACCGGGACACAGCGCGTACAGCTGTAGGGGGAGCTCGGATGGCAGAGGTGGCACACCTGGCAGCCTCATAGGAGCGACATATCGTCAACACATCCTTGAGAGAAGAGGAAGAGCCGAGGGAGGTGAGGCGCTGGATAAGTTCCTCGTCCTTAACACCCATCAGGATCACCTGCTTCAGCTGGGTCTCCTCGCACTGCTGGTGGTGGCCTAGACATATATCTACCTCTTCCGAGGCTCTCTTAAGACGTACATAAAAGGCATCAAAAGACTCACCCTCCATCTGTCTGCAGCTAAACAATTCCCTCCTGTGCAGAGCTTCATTCTGCTGTCCTTTGATGTGCCGTTGTAGAACGTCCAGTACCTCCTCTACAGACAGCGAAGAGGTTGGGGGTACCTGCAACGTATGTTCTAAGACACGCTGAACTTCCAAGGACAGGCACATACGCAGCTGGATGAGTTGTTTAGGCTGTGACAAACTCTGGAGATCCACCATTGTAGCATAATCAGCCCACCGCCGCCGCCATTCGCGAAAAGTCTGGAAATTTACATCAGGCTCCAAGATGGGCGGTGTTTGAGCTGCTGCTTTAGGTGGGGCTGGGGGCGTGAAGGAAGCATGGATGAGGTATCTGAACCATTCAGTACCGAGGCAGTGTTAGAGCCAGGGGCTTGGTTAACAGTGAGGCGAGATATCAAGGCTTCAAACCGTGCACTGTCTTCCATTCTCCGTTGGTGGTCTCGTTCTGCCTCTGCTTGCCTTCTGTGCTCATCCGCCAAACGTCTGTGAGCTTCATCCTCGCGTCTCTCATCTCTCATAAACTTCATTAAGGCAATTATCTCTGGAGATAACGCTGAATATTGAGGTGAAGGACTGCGCGATGTTGTGGGGGCTGGAGCGTCGTGGCCGGCCTGGTCATCCATCTCTGGGGGACTATCATCCGCTTGACTCATCCAGGCGCTGGGTCCACGGCTACGTAAGGCATGAGACATAACTACTTCCTCTGTGTACTGTGTCTTAAATCAGTGTTGACCGGTCAGCCCGTCGTATCAACAAGATTTCAGACAAAAAAATTTAATTAAATACACAGATAAGTAGGTTATATATATAAAATATATATAAGAACCGCGCAGTCAGCAAGTGTTAGTACATGTATGTGTGTGTGTCCCAGGCAGGCAGAGCGTCTCGCCCCAGCTGTGAGGGGGGGTGGAGGCGGCGCTGTGAGGGAGGGGGGTGGAGACAGTGAGGAGCTCAGTCACCCTCTGGAAACGGTTAGAGGAGGGTGCGCTGAACTCTACTCCCCACAAATGCCCAGAACATGCCGTATACCTTGGAAATCCGTTCGATCAAGGTCACACATGAATGGCACGAAACACACAATGCACTTAACACTTCACAGAAAATCACTGTCACTGACACTGCTCAAAGTTGCGAAATTCTTCGAGGGATGACGCGGGGTTGACCCAAAGCGGGGATCCATCAGCCGGCTTTCCACAAACTTACACTAATCACTCGTAATAATCGAGTAAAACTTCGCTTTTCTGCATATGTTAGGTGTTCACCAATTGTCAGTTCTATATACAGGAAGAACACAAACACCTGTATAGTTTCAGCCAGGTTCGGTTTACTGGATAAGAGTATGTACCTGAGGTGGATAGCACTGCTCCTAGCTAAGGTCCTGGTCAACTACCATAGACGACGTATGGCAAGTGATACATTAGCAGCTTCCATACGTCGCCAGGCACATTAATTAAGCATGTGGGATATGGTAATAACATTGCCACACGCTGCTAGCTAGGCTGAATAAATAATACAAATGGAGCACATACATAATATACATACATAATATATAGTCCAGCATACATAATATACATACATGTGGTACTTTCATTGTGTAGTAAGTGAGTTTTGTGTGGCACTCTCTCCTCTGTGGTAATAGACGTGGTGTGTGGCACTTTCACCTGTATGATACGTGACGTGGTGTGTGATACTTTCCTTGTGTGGTAAGTGACGTGGTGTGTGGCACTCTCTCATGTGTGGTAAGTGACGTGGTATGTGGTACTTTCTTTGTGTGGTAAGTGACGTGGTGTGTGGCACTCTCTCATGTGTGGTAAGTGATGTGGTGTGTGGTACTTTCCGTGTGTGGTAAGTGACGTGGTATGTGGCACTCTCTCATGTGTGGTAAGTGACGTGGTATGTGGTACTTTCTTTGTGTGGTAAGTGACGTGGTGTGTAGCACCTCTCTCACCTGTGTGGTAAGTGACGTCGTGTGTGGCACTCTCTCCTGTGTGGTAAGTGAATTGGTGTGTGGCACACTCTCCTGTGCGGTAAGTGCCGTGGTGTGTGGTACTTTTATTGTGTGGTAAGTGACGTTTTGCGTGGCACTCTCTCCTGTGTGGTAAGTGACGTGGTGTGTGGCACTCTCACCTGTGTGGTAAGTGAAGTGGTGTGTGGTACTCTCTTCTGTGAGGTAAGTGACGTGGTGTGTGGCACTCTCACCTGTGTGGTAAGTGACGTGGTGTGTGGCACTCACACCTGTGTGGTAATTGACGTGGT
>NW_024725546.1:0-41214 GCF_018991925.1 Homarus americanus | reverse complement strand
TGTCTGAGGTGGCCACCTGGGAGTGAATGTGTGCCTGGGAGTGTCAAGGTGTACCTGGGAGTGTCAGAGGTGTACCTGGGAGTGTCAGGGAGTGTACCTAGGGGTCGGTGGGTACCTGGGAGTGTCAGAGGTATGCCTGGGAGTGTGGGGTGCCTCCCGGGTGTCAAGGTGTATCTGGGGTGTCAGTGTGCAGGAGTGTCAGAGGTGTACAAGTGTCAGAGGGTGCTGGGAGTGTCAGAAGGTGCACCTTGGGGTGTCTCAGGGTGGACATGGGAGTGTCTGAGGGTGTACCTGGCAGTGTCAGAGGGTGTACTTGGCAGTGTCTCAGGTGTACCTGGCAGTGTCAGCGTGTGTGCCTGTGAGTGTCAGCGGTGTACCTGGGAGTGTGTAGGGGTGTATGGCGGAGTGACAGAGGTACTAGGGTGTCAGAGGTGTACGCCTGAGGTGTGAGAGGTGTGCCTGGGAGTGTCTGTGGTGTACCTGGGGTGTCAGAGGTGTACCTGGGAGTGTCACGGGTGTGCAGGGAGTGTCAGTGGAGTACCTGGGAGTTTCAGAGATGTACCAGGGAGTGTCAGAGGGTATCTGGAAGTGTCGGACGTGCCTGGGAGTGTCAGGGGTGTACCAGGGAATGTCAGTGGAGTACCTGGGAGTGTCAGAGGTGTACCGGAGTGTCAGAGGTGTACCTGGGAGGTGTCGGACGTGCACCTGGGAGTGTCAGAGGTGTACCACAGGAGTGTCAGAGGTGTACCCAGTGTCGGGAGAGGTGCACCGGGAGTGTCTGTGTTGTACCTAGTATGCGGTGTACCTGGGATGTCAGAGGTGTCCGGGAGTGTCGAGAGGTGTACCAGGTGTCAGAGGTGTACTGGGAGTGTCAGGGTGTACCAGGGAGTGTCAGTGGAGTATATGGGAGTGTCAGGGTACCTGAGAGTGTCGGAGTGTACCTGGGAGTGTCAGAGGTGTACCTGGAGGTCTGAGGTGTACCTGGGAGTGTAAGAAGTGTACCTGGCGGTGTCGGAGTGCCTGGAGTGTCGGAGGTGCACTGGCCGTGTCAGCGGTGTACCTGGGATTGTCAGAGGTGTACCAGGGAATGTCAGTGGAGTACCTGGGAGTGTCAAGGTGTACCTGGGAGTGTCAGAGGTGTACCTGGGAGTGTCAGAGGTGTGCAGGTGAGAGGGTGTACCTGGGAGTGTCAGGGTGTACCTGGGAGTGTCTGAGGTGTACCTGGGAGGGTCAGAGGTGTATGGGAGTGTCAGAGGTGTACTTGGGAGCAAGGGGTACCTGGGAGTGTCGTAGCTGTGGAAGTGAGGTGTGCACGAGAGTGTCAGGGTTGTACCTGGGAGTGTCAGCGGTGTACCTTGGAGTGTCTGAGGAGTTTACCTGGGAGTGTCAGAGGTGTTCCTGGAGTGTCAGAGGTGCACTTGGGAGTGTCTGAGGTGCACCTTGGAAGAGTCTGAGGGTGTACCTGGGAGTGTGCAGGTGTACCTGGCGGTGTGCGAGTGTACCTGGCAGTGTCTGAGGTGTACTGGCAGTGTCAGCGGTTGCCTGGGAGTGTCAGCGGTGTCAGGAGTGTTAGAGGTGTATCATGGGTGACGAAGGTACCTAGGAGTGTCAGAGGTGTACCTGGGGTGTAAGAGTGTCAGGGCGTGGCAGAGGTACCTCGAGGTGCCAGAGGTGTACCTGGGAGTCAGGGGTGTACCAGGAAGTGTCAGTGGGTACCTGGTGTCAGAGGTGTACCTGGGAGTGTCAGAGGTGTACTAGCAGGAGGTGTCAGGGGTATCTGGGTGTGTCGGACGTGTACCTGGGAGTTTCTCAGGTGTACCAGGAATGTCAGTGGAGTACCTGGGAGTGTCAGAGGTAGCCTGGGAGTGTCAGAGGTGTACCTGGAATGTCAGAAGTGTATCTGGGAGTGTCGGACGTGTACCTGGGAGTGTCAGAGGTGTTCCTGGGAATGTCAGTGGAGCCTGGGAGTGTCAGAGGGTGTCACTGGGGTGTCAGAGGTGTACCTTGGGTGTCAGAGGTGTACCTTGGGTGTCAGAGGTGTACCTGGGAGTGTCAGAGGTGTACCTGGGAGTGTCGGAGGTGTGACCTGGGAGTGAAGTGGCCACAGGAGTGTCGGGAGGTATGCGGAGTGTCGGAGGTGTACCTGGCAGTGTCAGCGGTGTACCTGGGAGTGTCAGAGTTGTTCCAGGGAGTGTCAGTGGAGTACCTGGGAGTGTCAAGGTGTACCTGGGGTGTCAGAGGTGTACCTGGGGTGTCAGAGGTATGCCTGGGAGTGTCAGAGGGTGTACCTGGGAGTGTCATTGGTGCACCTTGGGTGTCTGAGGTGTACCTGGGAGTGTCTGAGGTGTGCCTAGGTGTCTCGAGGTGTGCCTGGCAGTGTCTGGGGGTGTACCTGGCAGTGTCAGGGTGGACCTGGGAGGGTGTGGTGGACCTGGGAGTGTTAGAGGTGTATCAGGGAGGCAGAGGTACCTAGGAGTGTCAGAGGTGTACCTGGGAGTGTGAGGTGTACCTGGGAGTGTCGTATGTGTACACGGAGTGTCGGGATGTACCGAGGAGTGTCAGTGGGTACGTGGGAGTCAGAGGTGTACCTGGGTATGCCGGAGGTGTACGTGAGTGTCAGAGGTGTACTGGCAGTGTCAGCAGTGTACCTGGGAGTGTCAGAAGGTGCCGGAGTGTCTGAGGTGTCACCTGGATTGTCAGAGGTAGCCTGGGAGTGTCAGAGGGCATACCTAGGAGTGCTCCGGAGGTGTCCTGGGAGGGTCGAAGGTGTACCTGGGAGTGTGAGCAGTGTACCTGGGAGTGTCTGGGGTGTACCTGGGGTGTCAGGAGGTGTACCTGGGTGTGAGGATGTACCAGGGAGTGTGAGGTGTACTGGAAGTGTCGGATGTGGCCTGGGAGTGTCGGAGAGTAACCTGGGTGTCAGAGGTGTCTAGGGGTAGTAGAGTGTACGGGATGGCATTGTACCTGGGAGTGTCTGAGGTGTACCTGGGAGTGTGTGTGCCTGAGTGTCAATTGTACCTGGGAGTTTAGAGTGTGCCGAGTGTCAGTTACCTACAGTGTCATGAGTACCTGGCAGTGTCTGCGAATTGTACCTGTGTCTCAGGTGTACCTCAACTGTGTCGGTGTACCTGGGAGGTTTCAGCGGTGTACCCGGGAGTGTTAGAGGTGTATCAGGGAGTGACAAGAAATACCTTAAGGTCAGTGTGCTTATGGGAGTGTGAGAAGTGTATCAGGGGTGACAGAGGACCAGTTGTCGAGGTGTACCAGGTGTCAGGGGTTTACCAGTGAGTGTCAGAGGTGTACTTGGGGTGTGAGAGGTGTACCGGGGTGTCAGCATTGGAGCACGGAGTGTCTGAGGTGGACCGGAGTGGTGAGACGTGTGCCTGGGAGTGCAAGGTAGCCTGGGAGTGTCAGAGGTGTACCTGGGAGTGTCAGGTGTACTACCTGATGTCAGCGGTGTACCTGGCAGTGTCTGAGGTGTACCTAGCAGTGTCTCAGGTGTACCTGGCTGAGTCAGGGGTGGACCTGGGAGTGTCTGGGGTGTACCTGGGAGTGTCAGAGGTGTACCTGAGAGTGTCAGGGATGCCAGGGAGTGTAGAGTGTACCTGGAAGTGTCGGATGGTACTGGGAGTGTCGGAGGTGAGGTACCAGGGAGATGTACTTGGGAGTGTCAGAGGGTGTAAGTGAGTGTCAGAGGTGTACCTGGCAGTGTCAGCGTGTAACTGGGAGTGTCAGAGTGTGCTGGAGTGTCTGAGTGTACCTGGAGTGTCAGAGGTGTACCTGGGAGTGTCAGGGGTGTACCTGGAGTGTCGAGGTGTACCTGGGAGTGTGAGCAGTGCCTGGGAGTGTCTGGGGTGTACCTGGCAGTGTCTGAGGTGTACTTGGCAGTGTCTCAGAGTGTACCTGGCAGTGTCAGCGGTGTACCTGTGAGTGTGCGGGGTGTACCTGGGAGTGTTAGGGTGTATGGCGCAAGTACCTAGGAGTGTCAGAGGGTGTACCTGGGAGTGTGAGAAGTGTACCTGGGAGTGTCTGGTGAGTACCTGGGAGGTGTCAGAGGTGTACCTGGAGTGTCACGGGTGTACCAGGAGTGTCAGTGGAGTACCTGGGAGTGTCAGAGGTGTACCTGGGAGTTTCAGGAATGTACCAGGGAGTGTCAGAGGTATCTGGAAGTGTCGGACGTGCACCGGTGTCAGAGGTGTACCAGGGAATGTCAGTGGGGACCTGGGAGTGTCAGAGGTGTACCTGGGAGTGTCAGAGGTGTACCTGGGTGTCGGACGTGCACCTGGGAGTGTCAGAGGTGTGCCACAGAGTGTCAGGAGTGTACCTGGGGTGTGTCTGGTGTGCAGGATGTCTGGGTATGCCTGGGAGTGTCAGAGGTGTACTGGGAGTGTCAGAGGTGTACCTGGGAGTGTCAGAGGTGTACCTGGGAGTGTCAGGGGTGTACCGGGAGTGTCAGTGGAGTACTAGGAGTGTCAGAGGTTGGCACTGGGGTGTCGGAGGTGTCCTGGGGTGTCAGGGTGTACCTGGGAGTGTCAGAGGTGTGCCTGGGATTGAGGAGTGTACTTGGCAGTGTGAGTGCAGTGTCGGAGGTGCCTGGCGTGTCAGCGGTGTACATGGGATTGTCAAGAAGTTGTACCAGGGAATGTCAGAGGTGTACCTGGGAGTGTCCAGCGGTGTACCTGGAGTGTCAGGGGGTACCTGGGAGGGTCAGAGGTGTACCTGGGAGGTCAGAGGTGGCACTTGGGAGTGTCAGGGGTGTACCGGAGTGTCGTGGGTGTACCTGGAAGTGTCAGAGGTGTACTTGCGAGTGTCAGAGTTGTACCTGGGAGTGTCAGCGGTGTACCTTGGAGTGTCTGAGGTTTACCTGGGAGTGTCAGAGGTGTTCCTGGGAGTGTCAGAGGTGCACTTGGGAGTGTCTGAGGTGCACCTTGGAAAGTCTGAGGTGTACCTGGGAGTGTCTGAGGTGTACCTGGCGGTGTCTGAGATGTACCTGGCAGTGTCTGAGGTGTACCTGGCAGTGTCAGCGGTGTACCTGGGAGTGTCAGCGGTGTACCTGGGAGTGTTAGGTGTATCATGGAGTGACAGAGGAGTACCTAGGGTGTCAGAGGTGTACCTGGGAGTAAGAAGTGTATCAGGGCGTGGCAGAGGAGTACCTGGGTGCCAGAGGTGTACCTGGGAGTCAGGGGTGTACCAGGAAGTGTCAGTGGGTACCTGGGAGGTGTCAGAGGGTGTCCTGGGAGGTGTCAGAGGTGTACCTGGGTGTCAGAGGTGTATCTGGGAGTGTCGGACGTGTACCTGGGAGTTTCTCAGGTGTACCAGGGAATGTCAGTGGAGTACCTGGGAGTGTGAGAGGTGTACCTGGAGTGTCAGAGGTGTACCTGGGAATGTCAGAAGTGTATCTGGGAGTGTCGGACAGTGTCCTGGGAGTGTCAGAGGTGTTCCAGGAATGTCAGTGGGTACCGGAGTGTCAGAGGTGTACCTAGTGTCAGAGGTGTACCTTGGAGTGTCAGAGGTGTGCCAGTGTCAGAGGTGTACCTGGGAGTGTCGGAGGTGTACCTGGGGTGTGAGAAGTGTACCTGGAGGTGTCGGGTGTACCTGGGAGTGTGGAAGGTGTACCTGGCAGTGTCAGAGGTGTACCTGGGAGTGTCAGAGTTGTTCCAGGAATGTCAGTGGAGTACCTGGGAGTGTCAAGGTGTACCTGGGGTGTCAGAGGTGTACCTAGGAGTGTCAGAGGCACACCTGGGAGTGAGGGTACCCTGGGAGTGTCAGAGGTGTACCTGGGAGTGTCATTGGTGCACCTTGGGTGTCTGAGGTTGTACCTGGGAGTGTCAGGTGTACCTGGCAGTGTCTGAGGTGTGCCTGGCAGTGTCTGAGGTGTACCTGGCAGTGTCAGCGGTGGTACCTGGAGTGTCAGCGGTGCACCTGGGAGTGTTAGGGTGTATCAGGGAGTGACGAAGGTACCTAGGAGTGTCAGAGGTGTACCTGGGTGTTAGAGGTGTACCTGGGAGTGTCAGAGGTGCATCTGGAGTGTTGGCGTGTACCTGGAGTGTCAGAGGTGTACCAGGGAATATCAGTGGAGAACTTGGGAGTGTCAGGGTGTACCTGGGAGTGTCGTATGTGTGACCTGGGAGTGTCAGGGATGTACCAGGGTGTCAGTGGGTACGTGGGAGTGTCAGAGGTGTACCTGGGGTGTCGGAGGTGTGCGTGGAGTGTCAGAGGTGTACCTGGCAGTGTCAGCAGTGTACCTGGGAGTGTCAGAGGAGTGCCTGGGAGTGTCTGAGGTGTACCTGGGAGGTGTCAGAGGTGTACCTGGGAGTGTCAGAGGTGTACCTGGGAGTGTCAGAGGTGTACCTGGGAGGTGAAGGTGTACCTGGGAGTGTGAGCAGTGTACGGGAGTGTCTGGGGTGTACCTGGGAGTGTCAGAGGTGTACCTGGGAGTGTCAGGATGTACCAGGGAGTGTAAGAATGTACCTGGAAGTGTCGGATGTGGACCTGGGAGTGTCGGAAGTGTACCTGGGAGTGTCAGAGGTGTTGGGAGTGTCAGAGGTGTACCTGGGAGTGTCAGCGTGGCCTGGGAGTGTCTGAGGTGTACCTGGGAGGTGTGAGACGTGTGCCTGGGGTGTCAAGGTGTACCTGGGGTGTCAGAGGTGTACCTGGGAGTGTCGGAGGTGTACCTGCAGGTGTCAGCGGTGTACCTGGCAGTGTCTGAGGTGTACCTGGCAGTGTCTCAGGTGTACCTGGCTGTGTCAGCGGTGTCACCTGGGAGTGTCAGCGGTGTACCTGGAGTGTTAGAGGTGTATCCAGGGAGTGACAGAGAGTACCTAGGAGTGTCAGTGTTGTACCTGGGAGTGTGAGGTATCAGGGAGTGACAGAGGTACCTCGGAGTGTCAGAGGTGTACCTGGTAGTCAGGGGTTTACCAGTGAGTGTCAGTGGGTATCTGGGAGTGTCAGAGGTGTACCTGGGAGTGTCAGAGGTGTACCTGGGGTGTCAGAGGTGGCCTGGGAGTGTCGGACGTGTACCTGGGGTGTCAGAGGTGTACCAGGAATGTCAGTGGGTACCCGGGAGTGTCAGAGGTGTACCTGGGTGTGTCAGAGGTGTACCTTGGAATATCAAGTGTACCTGGGAGTGTCAGAGTGTGGTAGTGTCGGAGGTGTACCTGGGAGTGTGAGGTGTGCCTAGGAAGGTCAGAGGTGTACCTAGGAGTGTGAGGTGTCACCTGAGGAGTGTCTGGGTGGCCTGGGAGTGCCAGAGGTGTACCGGGGTGTCAGGGGTGTACCTCGAGGTATCAGAGTGTATCTGCTGGATGTCCCGGAGGTACCTGGGGTGGCAGAGGTGTACTTGGGTGTCAGAGGTGTACCTTGGAGTGTCAGAGGTGTACCTGGGTGTGGAAGAGGTGTACCTGGGAGTGTCAGAGGTGTACCTGGGAGAGTCAGAGGTGTACCAGGGGTGTTGGAGGTGTACCTGGGAGGTGAGTTTACCTGGGGTGTCAAGGGTGTACCTGGGAGTGTCAGAGGTGTACCTGGGACTGTGAAATGTGCTGGGAGTGTCTGGGTGTACCTGGGGTGTCAGAGGTGTACCTGAGGTGTTGGAGGTGTACCTGGGGTGACAGAGGTGTACCTGGGAGTGTCAGAGGTGTACCTTGGGTGTCAGGGTGTACCTGGGTGTGTCAGTGTACCTGGGAGTGTCTGGGGTGTACCCTGGGGTGTCAGAGGTGTACCTGAGAGTGTCAGGGATGTACCAGGGAGTGTAAGAAGTGTACCTGGAAGTGTCGGATGTGTACCTGGGAGTGTCGGAGGTGTACCTGGGAGTGTCAGAGGTGTACTTGGGAGTGTCAGAGGTGTACGTGGAGTGTCAGAGGTGTACCTGGCAGTGTCAGCAGTGTAACTGGGAGTGTCAGAGGTGTGCCTGAGTGTCTGAGGTGTACCTGGGAGTGTCAGAGGTGTACCTGGGAGTGTCAGAGGTGTACCTGGGAGTGTCGGAGGTGTACCTGGGAGTGTAGCAGTAGGAGTGTCTGGGGTGTACCTGGGAGTGTCAGAGGTGTCCTGGGAGTGTCAGGGATGTACTGAGGAGTGTAAGCAGTGTACCTGGAAGTGTCGGATGTGTACCTGGGAGTGTCGGAGGTGCAGGAGTGTCAGAGGTGTACTTAGGGTGTCAGAGGGGTAACTGGGAGTGTCAGCATTGTACCTGGGAGGTCTGAGTTGTACCTGGGGTGTGAGATGTGTGCCTGGGAGTGTCAAGGTGTACCTGGGGTGTCAGAGGTGTACCTGGGAGTGTCGGAGGTGTACCTAGCAGTGTCAGCGGTGTACCTGGTGTCTGAGGTGTACCTGGCAGTTTCTGGTGTACCTGGCTTTGTCAGCAGTGTACCTGGGAGTGTCAGCGATGTACCCGGAGTGTTAGGAGGTGTATCAGGGAGTGACAGAGGAGTACCTAGGTGTGTCAGAGGTGTACCTGGGGTGTGAGAAGTGTATCAGGGATTGACAGAGGAGTACCTCGAGGAGTGTCAGAGGTGTGACCTGGGTGTGTCAGAGGTGTATCTGGGAGTGTCGGACGTGTACCTGGGAGTGTCAGAGGTGTACCGGGAATGTCAGTGGGGTACCTAGGAATGTCAGAGGTGTACCTGGGTGTGTCAAAGATGTACTGGGAATGTCAGAAGTGTACCTGGGAGTGTCAGAGGTGTGCTGGAGTGTCGGAGGTGTACCTGGGGTGAGAAGTGTACTAGGAGGTGTCAGAGAGGTGTACCTAGGAGTGTTAGAAGTGTACCTGGGAGGTCTGCGGGTGGACACTGGAGTGTCAGGAGGTGTACCTGGGAGTGTCAGGAGTGCCAGGGAGTGTCAGTGGAGTACCTGGAGTGCCAGAGGTGTACCTGGGAGTGTCAGAGGTGTACCTCGAGGTGTCAGAGGTGTATCTAGGAGGTGTCGGAAGTGTACCTGGGAGTGTCAGAGGTGTCCAGGGTGTCAGTGGGTACCTGGGAGTGTCAGAGGTTTACCTGGGAGTGTCAGAGGTGTACCTGGAGGTGTCAGCACCGGAGTGTCAGAGGTGTACATCGGAGAGTCAGAGGTGTACCTGGGTGTGTCAGAGGTGTGCCGGAGTGTTGGAGGTGTGCCTGGGAGTGTGAGAAGTGCCTGGGAGTGTCAAGGTGTACCGGGAGTGTCAGAGGTGTACCTGGGACTGTGAGTGTACCTGGGAGTGTCTGGGGTGTACCTGGGAGTGTCAGGGTGTACCTGAGAGTGTAAGAGGTGTACCTGGGAGTGTCAGAGGTGTACCTGGGAGTGTCAGAAGAGAACCAGGGAGTGTCAGAGGTGTACCTGGGAATGTCAGGGGTGTACCTGGGAGTGTCAGGGGTGTACCTGGGAGTGTCAGGGATGTAACTGGAAGTGAAGGAGGTATAACTGGGTGTGTCAGAGGTGCACTTGGGAATGTCAGAGGTGTACCTGGGAGTGTCAGAGGAGTACCTGGGAGTGTCAGAGGAGTATCTGGCAGTGTCTGAGGTGTACCTGGGAGTGTCTGAGGTGTACCTGGGAGTGTCAGGAGAGAACCAGGAAGTGTAAGAGGTGTACCTGGGAGTGTCAGAAGAGAACCAGGGAGTGTAAGAGGTGTACCTGGGAGTGTCAGTGGTGTACCAGGGAGTGTCAGAGGTGTACCTGGGAGTGTCAGAGGTGTACCTGGGAGTGTCACAGGTGTACCTGGGAGTGTCAGAGGTGCACCTCGGAGTGTCTGAGGTGTACCTGGGAGTGTCTGATGTGTAACCTGGGAGTGTCTGAGGAGTAAATGAGAGAGTCACAGGAGTACCTGGGAGTGTAAGACGTGTACCTGGGAGTGTGAGAGGTGTACCTGGGAGTGTCTGAGGTGTACCTGGGAGTATCAGAGGTGTACCTGGGAATGTCAGGGGTCTACCAGGAAGTGTAAGAGGTGTACCTGGGAGTGTCAGCGGTGTACCTGGGAGTGTCATTGGAGTACCTAGGAGTGTCAGAGGTGTACCTGGGAGTGTCAGAGGTGTACCTGGGAGTATCGGATGTTAACCTTGGAGTGTCGGAGATGTACCTGGGAGTGTCGGAGGCGTACCTGGGAGTGTCAGAGGTGTACCTGAGAGTGTCAGATGTGTACCTGGGAGTGTCAGAGGTGAATCAGGGAGTGTCAGAGGAGTACCTGGGAGTGTCAGAGGTTTACCTGGGAGTATCACAGGTGTACATGGGAGTGTCAGGGGTGTACCTGGGAGTGTCAGGGGTGTAACTGGAAGTGACGGAGGTGTAACTGGGAGTGTCAGAGGTGTACCTGGGAATGTCACAGGTGTACCTGGGAATGTCAGAGGTGAACCAGGGAGTGTCAGAGAAGTACCTCGGAGTGGCAGAGGTGTAACTGGAAGTGACTGAGGTGTAACTGGGAGTGTCAAAGGTGTACCTGGGAGTGTCAGAGGAGTACCTGGGAGTGTCGGAGGTGTTCCTGAGAGTGTCAGGGGTGTACCTGGGAGTGTCAGATGTGTACCTGGGAGTGTCAGAGGTGCACCTGGGAGTGTCTGAGGTGTACCTGGGAGTGTAAGTGTTGTACCTGGGAGTGTCGAAGGTGTACCTGGGAGTGCCAGAGGTGTACCTAGGAGTGTCAGTGGTGTATGTATATTATGTATGCTGGATTATGTATTATGTATGTATATTATGTATGTGCTCCATTTATATTTATTCAGCCTAGCTAGCAGCGTGTGGCAATGTTATTACCATATCCCACATGCTTAATTAATGTGCCTGGCGACGTATGGAAGCTGCTAATGTATCACTTGCCATACGTCGTCTATAGCAGTTGACCAAGAGCTTAGCTAGGGAGCAGTGCTACCCACCTCTGTGTACATACTCTTATCCAGTAAACCGAACCTACAAAACTATACAGGTGTTTGTGTTCTCTCCTGTATATAGAACTTATTACCCAGAACACCTAACAAGTGGTGTACCTGGGAATGTCAGAGGTGTACCTGGGAGTGTCTGAGGTGTAACTGGGAGTGTATGAGGTGTACCTGGGAGTGTCAGGTGTGTACCAAGGAGTGTCAGAGGAGTACCTGGGAGTGTCAGAGGTGTACATGTGAGTGTCAGAGATGTACCAGGGAGTGTCAGTGGAGTACCTGGGAGTGTCAGAGGTGTACCTGGGAGTGTCAGAGGTGTACCTGAGAGAGTCAGAGGTGTACCTGGGATTGTCAGGGGTGTACCAGGGAGTGTCATGGGTGTAACTGGGAGTGTCAGAGGTGTATCTGGGAGTGTGAGAAGTGTACCTGGGAGTGTCTGAGGTGTACCTGCGAGTGTCGGAGGTGTACCTGGGAGTGTCAGGAGGTGTGCCTGGGAGTGTCAGAAGTGCACTTGGGAGTGGCTGGTGCACCTTGGAGTGTCTGAGGTGTACCTGGGAGTGTCTGAGGTGTACCTGGCAGTGTCTGAGGTGTACCTGGCAATGTCTGAGGTGTACCTGGCAGTGTCAGCGGTGGACCTGGGAGTGTCAGCGGTGCACCTGGGAGTGTCAGAGGTGTTCCAGGGAATGTCAGTGGAGTACCTGGGAGTGTCAAGGTGTACCTGGGAGGTCAGGAGGTGCACCTGGGAGTGTCAGAGGTGCACTGGGAGTGTCAGAGGTATACCCAGGGAGTGTCAGAGGTGTACCTGGGAGTGTCGTAGGTGCCTGGGAGTGAGGAGGCACTGGGAGTGTCTGGGAATGTACCTGGGAGTGTCAGAGGTGTACCTGGGAGTGTCAGGGGTGTATTGGGGAGGTCAGTGGAGTGCCCTGGGATTGTCAGAGATGTACCTGGGAGTGGCAGAGGTGTACCGGGAGTGTCAGAGGTGTACCTGGGAATGTCAGATGTGTACCTGGGAGTGTCGGTGTACCTGGGAGTGTAAGACGTGTACCTGGGAGTGTCGGAGGTGTACCTGGGAGTGTCGGAGGTGTACCTGGGAGTGTCAGAGGTGTACTTGGGAGGTCAGAGGTGTACCTGGGAGTGTCATGGTGTACCTGGGAGTGTCTGAGGTGTACCTGGGAGTGTCAGAGGTGTGCCTGGGAGTGTC
Organism: Homarus americanus; assembly: GCF_018991925.1. NCBI lineage: Eukaryota > Metazoa > Arthropoda > Malacostraca > Decapoda > Nephropidae > Homarus > Homarus americanus. Next base: position 29,184 of record NW_024725546.1, on the reverse strand, counting down.
AGAAGTGACTTTGGGAGGGTCATTGTGCACCTTGGAGTGTCTGAGGTACCTGGGAGTGTCTGAGGTACCTGGCAGTGTCTGAGGTGTACTTGGCAGTGTCTGAGGTGTACCTGGAAGTGTCAGCTGTGACCTGGGAGTGTCAGCGGTGCACCTGGAGTGATAGAGGTGTACCTGGCCGTGTCATGGTGTACCTGGGATTGTCAGAGGTGTACCAGGAATGTCAGTGAGTACCTGGGAGTGTCAAGGGTACCTGGGAGGTGTCAGAGGTGTACCTGGGAGTGTCAGAGGTGTATCTGGGAGTGTTGGACGTGTACCTGGGAGTGTCAGAGGGTGCACCTATGTGAGAAGTGCACCTGGAGTGTCTGGGGTGTGCCTGGGAGGTCAGAGGTGTACCTGGAGTGTCAGGGGTGTACCAGGAGTGTCAGTGGAGTACCTGGGAGTGCCAGAGGCCTGGCTGGGAGTGTCAGAGGCACTGGAGTGTCACAGGTGTATCTGGGAGTGTCAGAAGTGTACCTGGGAGTGTCACAGGTGTACCTGGGAGGTCAGAGGTGTACCTTGAGTGTCAGAGGTGTGCCTGGGTGTGGATGAGGTGTACCTGGGAGTGTCAGAGGTGACCTGGGAGTGTCAGATGTGTACCTGGGAGTGTTGGAGTGTACCTGGGAGTGTGGAGATACCTAGGAGTTCAAAGGTGTACCTGGGAGGTCAGGAGGTGTACCTGAGAGTGTTGGAGGTGTACCTGGGAGGTCAGAGGTGTACCTGGGAGTGTCAGAGGTGTACCTGAGTGTCAGAGGTGTACCTGGGTGTGTCAGAGGTTTACCTGGGAGTGTCTGGGGTGTACCTGGGAGTGTCAGAGGTGTACCTGGGAGCGTCAGGGATGTACCAGGGAGTGTAAGAAGTGTACCTGGAAGTGTCGGATGTGCACTGGGGTCGGATGTACCTGGGAGGTCAGAGGTGGCACTTGGGAGTGTCAGAGTGTACGTGGAGGTCAGGAGGTGTACCTGGCAGTGTCAGCAGTGTACCTGGGAGTGTCAGAGGTGTACCTTGGGGTGTCGGAGGTGTACCTGGGAGTGTGAGCAGTGTACCTGGGAGTGTCTGGGGTGTACCTGGGAGTGTCAGGAGGTGCACCTGGGAGGTCAGGGATGTACCAGGAGTGTAAAAGTGTACCTGGAAGTGTCGGATGTGTACCTGGGAGTGTCGGAGGTGCACCTGGGAGTGTCAGAGGTGTACTTAGGAGTGTCAGAGTTGTAACTGAGAGGTCAGCATTGTACCTGGGGGTGTCTGAGGTGTGCCTGGGAGTGTGAGATGTGTGCCTGGGAGTGTCAAAGGTGTACCTGGGAGTCAGAGGTACCTGGGAGTGTGGGAGGTGTACCTAGCAGTGTCAGCGGTGTACCTGGCAGTGTCTGAGGTGTACCTGGCAGTTTCTGAGGTGTACCTGGCTGTGTCAGCGGTGTACCTGGGAGTGTCAGCGGTGTACCCGGGAATGTTAGAGGTGTATCAGGGAGTGTCGGACGTGTACCTGGGAGTGTCAGAGGTATACCAGGGAATGTCAGTGGAGTACCTGGGAGTGTCTGAGGTGTACCTGGCAGTTTCTGAGGTGTACCTGGCTGTGTCAGCGGTGTACCTAGGTGTGTCAGAGGTGTACCTGGGAGTGTGAGAAGCGACAGTGATTGACAGAGGAGTACCTCGGAGTGTCAGAGGTGTACCTGGTAGTCAGGGGTTTACCAGTGAGTGTCAGTGGAGTATCTGGGAGTGTCAGAGGTGTACCTGGGAGGTCAGAGGTGTACCTGGGAGGTCAGAGGTGTATCTGGGAGTGTCGGACGTGTACCTGGGAGTGTCAGAGGTGTACCAGGGAATGTCAGTGGAGTACCTGGGAGTGTCAGAGGTGTACCTGGGTGTGTCAAAGATGTACCTGGGAATGTCAGAAGTGTACCTGGGAGTGTGAGAAGTGTACCTAGGAGTGTCAGAGGTGTACCTAGGAGTGTTAGAAGTGTACCTGGGAGTGTCTGGGGTGAACCTGGGAGTGTCAGAGGTGTACCTGGGAGTGTCAGGAGTGTACCAGGGAGTGTCAGTGGAGTACCTGGGAGTGCCAGAGGTGTACCTGGGAGTATCAGAGGTGTACCCGAGTGTCAAACGTGTATCTGGGAGTGTCGGAAGGTACCTGGGAGTGTCAGAGGTGTACCAGGGAATGTCAGTGAGTACCTGGGAGTGTCAGAGGCTTACCTGGGAGTGTCAGAGGTGTACCTGGGAGTGTCAGAGGTGTACCTGGGAGGCTCAGAGGTGTACCTGGGAGTGTCAGAGGTGTACCTGGGAGTGTCAGGAGGTGTACCTTGGAGGGTCAGAGGTGTACCTGGGAGTGTCAGAGGTGTATCTGGGAGTGTTGAGGTGTACCTGGGAGTGGTAGAGGTGTGCCTGGGAGTGTCGGTGGTGTACCTGGGAGTGTAAGACGTGTACTGGGAGTGTCGGAGGTGTACCTGGGAGTGTCGGAGGTGTACCTGGGAGGTCAGAGGTGCACTTGGGGAGTGTCAGAGGTGCACCTGGGAGTGTCAGCGGTGTACCTGGGAGTGCTTGAGGTGTACCTGGGAGTGTCAGAGGTGTGCCTGGGAGTGTCAGGAAGTGCACTGGGAGTGTCATTGGTGCACCTGAGTGTCTGAGGTGTACCTGGGAGGTCCAGGTGTACCTGGCAGTGTCTGAGGTGTGCCTGGCAGTGTCTGAGGTGGACCTGGGAGGTCAGCTGTGCACCTGGGAGTGTTAGGAGGTGTATCAGGGAGTGACAGAGGAGTACCTAGGAGGTCAGAGGTACCTGAGAGTGTCAGAGGTGTACCTGGGAGTGTCAGAGGTGCATCTGGGAGTGTTGGACGTGCACCTGGGAGTGTCAGAGGTACTAGGAATATCAGTGGAGAACTTGGGAGTGTCAGAGGTGTACCTGGGAGTGTCGGATGTGTACGTGGAGGTCAGAGGTGTACCTGGCAGTGTCAGCAGTGCACCTGGGTGGAGGAGTGCCTGGGGAGTGTCTGGAGGTACCTGGGAGTGTCAGAGGTGTACCTGGGAGGGGTCAGAGGTGTACCTAGGAGTGTCAGGGTGTACCTGGGAGGTCGAAGGTGTACCTGGGAGGGTGAGCAGTGCACTGGGGAGTGTCTGGGTGTACCTGGGAGTGTCAGAGGTGTACCTGGGAGTGTCAGGGATGTACCAGGGAGTGTAGGAGTGTACCTGAGGGGTCGGATGTGTACCTGGGAGTGTCGGAGATGTACCTGGTAGTGTCAGAGGTGTACTTGGGAGTGTCAGAGGTGTACCTGGGAGTGTCAGCATTGTACCTGGGAGTGTCTCAGGTGTACCTGGGAGTGTGAGACGTGTGCCTGGGAGTGTCAAAGGTGTACCTGGGAGTGTCAGAGGTGTACCTGGGAGTGTCGGAGGTGCACCTGGGAGTGTCAGAGGTGTACTTAGGAGTGTCAGAGGTGTAACTGGGAGTGTCAGCATTGTACCTGGGAGTGTCTGAGGTGTACCTGGGAGTGTGAGATGTGTACCTGGGAGTGTCAGAGGTGTACCTGGGAGTGTCAGAGGTGTACCTGGGAGTGTCGGAGGTGTACTTGGGAGTGAGCAGTGCACTGGGAGTGTCTGGGGTGTACCTGGGAGTGTCAGTGGTGTACCTGGGAGTGTCAGGGATGTACCAGGAGTGTAAGAAGTGTACCTGGAAGTGTCGGTTGTGTGCACTGGGAGTGTCGGAGGTGCACCTGGGAGTGTCAGAGGTGTACTTAGGAGTGTCAGAGGTGTAACTGGGAGTGTCAGCATTGTACCTGGGAGTGTCTGAGGTGTACCTGGGAGTGTGAGATGTGTGCCTGGGTGTGTCAAAGATGTACCTGGGAATGTCAGAAGTGTACCTGGGAGTGTCAGAGGTGTACCTGGGAGTGTCGGAGGTGTACCTGGGAGTGTGAGAAGTGTACCTAGGAGTGTCAGAGGTGTACCTAGGAGGTAGGGGAGTCTTGGGAGTGTCTGGGAACCTGGGAGTGTCAGAGGTGTACCTGTGAGTGTGTCAGGAGTGTACCAGGAGTGTCAGTGGAGGTCTGGGAGTGCCAGAGGTGTACCTGGGAGTGTCAGGAGGTGTACCTGAGAGTGTTGAGGTGTACCTGGGAGGTCAGAGGCCCTGGGGACGGAGGGGCACATGGGGAGTGTAAGAAGTGTACCTGGGAGTGTCGGAGGTGTCACCTGGGAGGTCAGAGGCGTACCTGGGAGTGTCAGGGGTGTACCTGAGAGGTCAGAGGTGTACCTGGGAGTGTCAGTGGTGTACCTGGGAGTGTCTGAGGTGTACCTGGGAGGTCAGAGGTTTGCCTGGGAGTGTCAGAGGTGCACTTGGGAGTGTCAGAGGTGCACCTTGGAGTGTCTGGGTGTACCTGGGAGTGTCAGAGGTGGCACCTGGGAGGTCAGAGGTGTATCTGGGAGGTTGGACGTGTGCCTGGGAGGTCAGAGGTGACCTAGGAGTGTGAGGAAGTACCTGGGAGGTCTGGGTGTACCTGGGAGTGTCAGAGGTGTACCTGGGAGGTCAGGGGTGTACCAGGGAGGTCAGTGGAGTACCTGGGAGTGCCAGAGGTGTACCTGGGAGGGTCAGAGGTGCACTCGGAGTGTCACAGGTGTATCTGGGAGGTCAGAAGTGTACCTGGGAGTGTCACAGGTGGCACCTGGGAGGTCAGAGGTACCTTGGAGTGTCAGGAGGTGTACCTGGGTGTGGGAAGGGTGTACCTGGGAGTGTCAGAGGTACCTGGGAGTTCAGAGGTGTACCTGGGAGGTTGGGAGGTGTACCTGGGAGGTGTGAGAAGTTACCTGGGAGGTCAAAGGTGTACCTGGGAGGTCAGAGGTGTACCTGAGAGTGTTGGAGGTGTACCTGGGAGTGTCAGAGGTGTACCTGGGAGGGTCAGAGGTACGCTGGAGTGTCAGAGGTGTAACTGGGTCAGAGGTCATCTGGGAGTGTCTGGGGTGTACCTGGAGTGTCAGAGGTGTACCTGGGAGGTCAGGGATGTACCAGGGAGTGTAGGAGTGACCTTGAAGTGTCGGATGTGCACTGGGAGTGTCGGAGGTGTACCTGGGAGTGTCAGAGGTGTACTTGGGAGTGTCAGAGGTGCACGTGGAGTGTCAGAGGTGTACCTGGCAGTGTCAGCAGTGTACCTGGGAGGTCAGAGGTGTACCTGGGAGTGTCGGAGGTGTACCTGGGAGTGTGAGCAGTGCCTGGGAGGTCTGGGGTGTACCTGGGAGGTCAGGTGTACCTGGGAGTGTCAGGGATGTACCAGGAGTGTAAGAAGTGTACCTGGAAGTGTCGGATGTGTACCTGGGAGTGTCGGAGGTGCACCTGGGAGTGTCAGAGGTTTTAGGAGGTCAGAGGTGTAACTGGGAGTGTCAGCATTGTACCTGGGAGTGTCTGAGGGGTGCACCTTGGGAGGTGAGATGTGTGCCTGGGAGGTCACAAGGTCTGGGAGGTCAGAGGTGTACTTGGGAGGTCAGAGGTGTACCTGGGAGCACAGGGTGTGCCTGGGAGTTTGAGTGCACTGAGTGTCAGAGGTGTGCCTGGGAGGTCAGAATGCACTTGGGAGGTGGCTGGTGCACCTTGAGTGTCTGAGGTGTACCTGGGAGTGTCCAGGTGTACCTGGCAGTGTCTGAGGTGTGCCTGGCAGTGTCTGAGGTGGACCTGGGAGGTCAGCGGTGCACCTGGGAGTGTTAGAGGTGTATCAGGAGTGACAGAGGAGTACCTTGAGTGTCAGAGGTGTACCTGGAGTGTCAGAGGTGTACCTGGGAATGTCAGAGGTGCATCTGAGTGTTGGACGTGGCCTGGGAGGTCAGAGGTACCAGGAATATCAGTGGAGAACTTGGGAGTGTCAGAGGTGTACCTGGGAGGTCGGATGTGTACGTGGAGTGTCAGAGGTGTACCTGCAGTGTCAGCAGTGGCATCTGGGAGTGTAAGAGGAGTGCCTGGGAGGTCTGAGGTGTACCTGGGAGTGTCAGAGGTGTACCTGGGAGGTCAGAGGTGTACCTAGGAGGTCAGGGTGTACCTGGGAGGGTCGAAGGTGTACCTGGGAGGGTGAGCAGTGTACCTGGGAGTGTCTGGGGTGTACCTGGGAGTGTCAGAGGTACCTGGGAGGTCAGGGATGTACCAGGAGTGTAAGAAGTGTACCTGGAGGGTCGGATGTGCACTGGGAGTGTCGGAGATGTACCTGGTAGTGTCAGAGGTGTACTTGGGAGGCCGAGGTGTACCTGGGAGTGTCAGCATTGTACCTGGGAGTGTCTCAGGTGTACCTGGGAGTGTGAGACGGTGCCTGGGGAGTGGCAAAGGTGTACCTGGGAGGTCAGGAGGTGTACCTGGGAGTGTCGGAGGTGCACCTGGGAGTGTCAGAGGTACTTAGGAGTGTCAGAGGTGAACTGGGAGTGTCAGCATTGTACCTGGAGTGTCTGAGGTGTACCTGGGAGTGTGAGATGTGTACGTGGGAGTGTCAGAGGTGTACCTGGGAGGCAGAGGTGTACCTGGCAGTGTCTGAGGTGTAATGCAGTGTTCTGGCAACCTGGCGGTCAGCGTGTACCTGTCAGTGTCAGCGTGTACCTGGGAGTGTTAGAGGTGTATGGCGGAGGACAGAAGAGTACCTAGGAGGTCAGAGGTGTACCTGGGAGTGTGAGAAGTGTACCTGGGAGTGTCTGGGTGTACCTGGGAGTGTCAGAGGTACCTGGGAGTTTCAGAGATGTACCTGGGAGGTCAGAGGTGTATCTGGAAGGTCGGACGCACCTGGGAGTGTCAGAGGTGTACCAGGGAATGTCAGTGAGTACCTGGAGGCAGAGGTACCTGGGAGGTCAGAGGTGTACCTGGGAGTGTCGGACGTGCACCTGGGAGTGTCAGAGGTGTACCCAGAGTGAGGGTGTGTACCTGGGAGTGTCGGAGGTGTACCTGGGAGTGTCTGTTGTGTACCTGGGAGTATCTGCGGTGTACCTGGGAGTGTCTGAGGTGTACCTGGGAGGTCAGAGGCAATTGGGAGGTGTGAGGTATTAGGAGGTCAGGGTGTACCAGGGAGTGTCAGTGAGTATATGGGAGTGTCAGGAGGTGTACCTGAGTGTCGGAGGTGTACCTGGGAGTGTCAGAGGGCACTGGGAGGTCAGAGGTACCTGAGGTTGAGTACTGCAGTGTGGGAGGAGTGTCGGAGGTGTACCTGGCCGTGTCAGCGGTGTACCTGGGATCAGAGGTGTACCAGGAATGTGAGGAGTGCGTCTGGGAGGTCGGTGCACCTGGGAGTCAGAGGTGTACCTGGGAGTGTCAGAGGTGTGCACTTGGGAGTGTCAGAGGTGTACCTGGGAGTGTCAGCGGTGTACCTGGGAGTGTCTGAGGTACCTGGGAGGGTCAGAGGTGTGCCTGGGAGTGTCAGAGGTACTGGGAGGTGGGAGAATGTACCTGGGAGGTCTAGGTGCCTGGAGGCCAGAGGTGTAACTGAGGAGGTTGGAGGTGTACCTGGGAGGTCAGGCGGTGTACCTGGGAGTGTCGTAGGTGTACCTGGAAGCACAGGTGTACTTGGGAGGTCAGAGGTGGCCTGGGAGTGTCAGCGGTGTACCTTGGAGTGTCTGAGGTTTACCTGGGAGTCAGAGAGTGTATGCTTGGTGTACCAGGAGTGTCAGTGGAGGGGTCAGGTGTACCTGGGAGTGTCAGAGGTGTGCCTGAGTGTCAGAAGTACCTGGGAGTGTCACAGCACCTGGAGTGTCTGCACCGGGAGGTCTGAGTGCCCGCGTCTGAGGTGTGCTTTGGCAGTGTCTGAGGTGTACCTGGAAGTGCGCGGTGGACCTGGGAGTGTCAGCGCACCTGGGAGTGTTAGATGTGTACCTGGCCGTGTCAGCGGTGTACCTGGATTGTCAGAGGTGTACCAGGGTCAGTGGAGTCACCTGGGAGTGTCAAGGTGTACCTGGGAGTGTCAGAGGTGTACCTGGGAGGTCGAGGTGTATCTGGGAGTGTTGGACGTGTACCTGGGGTCAGAGGTACCTAGGAGTGGAAGTGGGTACCTGGGAGTGTCTGGGGTGTACCTGGGAGTGTGTGGAGGTGCCCTGGGAGTGTCAGGTGTACCAGGGAGGTCAGTGGAGTACCTGGGAGGCCAGAGGTGTACCTGGGAGGCCAGAGGTACCCTGAGGCTCACAGGTGTATCTGGGAGTGTCTGGAAGTGCCTGGGAGGTCACAGGTGTACCTGGGAGTGTCAGAGGTGCACCTGAGTGTCAGGAGGTGTGCCTGGGTGTGGAAGAGGTGCACCTGGGAGTGTCAGAGGTGTACCTGGGAGGTCAGAGGTGTACCTGGGAGTGTTGGAGGTGTACCTGGGAGTGTGAGAAGTTACCTGGGAGTATCAAGGTGTACCTGGGAGGCTCAGAGGTGTACCTGAGAGTGTTGGAGGTGTACCTGGGAGGTCAGAGGTGTACCTGGAGGTCAGAGGTGTACCTTGAGGTCGAGGTACCTGGGTGTCAGAGGTTTACCTGGGAGTGTCTGGGGTGACCTGGGAGTGTCAGAGGTGTATCTGGGAGGCGTCAGGGATGTACCAGGAGTGTAAGAAGGTACCTTGAAGTGTCGGATGTGTACCTGATGTCGGAGGTGTACCTGGGAGGTCAGAGGTGTAATTTGGGAGTGTCAGAGGTGTACTGTGGAGGTCAGAGGTGTACCTGGCAGTGTCAGCAGTGTACCTGGGAGTGTCAGAGGTGTACCTGGGAGTGTCGGAGGTACCTGAGTGTGAGCAGTGTACCTGGGAGTGTCTGGGGTGTACCTGGGAGGTCAGAGGTGTACCTGGGAGGCTGGGGATACCAGGGAGTAAGAAGTGTGACCTGGGTGTCGGATGTGTACCTGGGAGTGTCGGAGGTGCACCTGGGAGTGTCAGAGGTTACTTAGGAGTGCCAGAGGTGTAACTGGGAGGTCAGCATTGTACCTGGGAGTGTCAGAGGTGTACCTGGGAGTGTGGGAGGTGTACCTAGGCAGTGTCAGCGGTGTACCTGGCAGTGTCTGAGGTGCACCTGGGGTTTCTGAGGTGTACCTGGTGTGTCAGCGGTGTACCTGGGAGTGTCGGCACCTGGGAGTGTTAGAGGTGTATCAGGAGTGACAGATGAGTACCTAGGAGGTCAGAGGTGTGCCTGGGAGTGTGAGAAGCGTATCAGGGATTGACAGAGGAGTCCTCGAGTGTCAGAGGTACCTGGTAGTCAGGGGTTACCAGTGAGTGTCAGTGGAGTATCTGAGAGTGTCAGAGGTGTACTGGGATGAGGTGTACCTGGGAGTGTCAGAGGTGTATCTGGGAGTGTTGGATGTGCACTGGGAGTGCAGAGGTGTACCAGGGAATGTCAGTGGAGTACCTGGGAGGTCAGAGGTGTACCTGGGTGTGTCAAAGATGTACCTGGGAATGTCAGAGGTGGTACCTGGGAGGTGGAGAAGTATGCCTAGGGAGTGTCGAGGTGTACCTAGGAGTGTTAGAAGTGTACCTGGGAGTGTCTGGGTGAACCTGGGAGGTCAGAGGTGTGCACCTGGGAGTCAGGGAGGGGCACCAGGAGTGTCAGTGGAGTACCTGGGAGGCCAGAGGTGTACCTGGGAGTATCAGAGGTGCACCCCGGGAGGTCAAAGGTATCTGGGAGGTTGAAGTACCTGGGAGTGTCAGAGGTGCACCAGGAATGTCAGTGAGTACCTGGAGTGTCAGAGGCTTACCTGGGAGTGTCAGAGGTGTGTCCTGGAGTGTCAGAGGTGTGACCTGGGAGGTCAGAGGTGTACCTGGGAGTGTCAGAGGTGCCTGGAGTGTCAGAGGTGTACCTTGGAGTGTCAGAGGTGTGCACCTGGGTGTCAGAGGTGTATCTGGGAGTGTTGGAGGTGTACCTGGGAGTGTCAGAGGTGTACCTGGGAGTGTCGGTGGTGTACCTGGGAGTGTAAACGTGCCTGGGAGGTCTGCACCTGGGAGTGTCGGAGGTGTACCTGGGAGTGTCAGAGGTGTAATTGGGAGTGTCAGGAGGTGTGACCTGGGAGTGTCAGCGGTGTACCTGGGAGTGCTGAGGTGTACCTGAGTGTCAGAGGTGTGCCTGGGAGTGTGTGAAGTGCACTTGGGAGGCATTGGTGCACCTGAGCCTGAGGTGTACCTCGGAGTGTCCGGAGTGTACCTGGCAGTGTCTGGAGGTGTGCCTGGCAGTGTCTGGAGGTGTACCTGGAAGTGTCAGCGGTGGACCTGGGAGTGTCAGCGGTGCACCTGGGAGTGTTAGGAGGTGTATCAGGGAGGACAGGAGTACCTAGGAGGTGTGGGAGGCCTGAGAGTGTCAGAGGTGTACCTGGGAGTGTCAGGAGGTATCTGGGAGGTTGGACGTGTACTGAGTGTCAGAGGTGTGACCAGGGAATATCAGTGGAGAACTTGGGAGGTCAGAGGTGTACCTGGGAGTGTCGGATGTGTACCTGGGAGTGTCAGGGATGTACCAGGAGTGTCAGTGGAGTCTGGGAGTGTCAGAGGTGTACTGGGAGGGGTCGAAGGTGGGAGTGTCAGAGGTGCACCTGGCAGTGTCAGCAGTACCTGGGAGTGTGAGGAGTGCCTGGGAGTGTCTGGGGTGTACCTGGGAGGTCAGAGGTGTGCCTGGGAGGTCAGAGGTGTACCTAGGAGGTCAGGGTGTGCACTGAGGGTCGAAGGTGACCTGGGAGTGTGAGCAGTGTACCTGGGAGTGTCTGGGGTGTGCCTGGGAGGTCAGAGGTGTACCTGGGAGTGTCAGGGATGTACCAGGGAGTGTGAAGGTACCTGGAGGTGTCGGATGTGTACCTGGGAGGTCGGAGATGTACCTGAGGGGTCAGAGGTGTGCTTGGGAGTGTCAGAGGTGTACCTGGGAGGTCAGCATTGTACCTGGGAGTGTCTCAGGTGTGCCTGGGAGTGTGAGACGTGTGCCTGGGAGTGCACTGGAGGTCAGAGGTGTGCCTGGGAGGTCGGAGTGACCTGGGGAGGCCAAGGTGTACTTAGGAGTGTCAGGGGTGTAACTGGGAGTGTCAGCATTGTCCTGGGAGTGTCTGAGGTGTCACCTGGGAGTGTGAGATGTGTGCCTGGGAGTGTCAGAGGTGTACCTGGGAGTGTCAGAGGTGTGCCTGGGGAGTGTCGGAGGTGTACCTGGGAGTGTGAGCAGTGTACCTGGGAGTGTCTGGGTACCTGGGAGGTCAGAGGTGTACCTATGTCAGGGATGTACCAGGGAGGTAAGAAGGTACCTGGAAGTGTCGATGTGTACCTGGGTATTGGAGGTGCCTGGGAGTGTCAGAGGTGTGCTTAGGAGTGTCAGAGGTGTAACTGGGAGGTCAGCATTGTACCTGGGAGTGTCTGAGGTGTACCTGGGAGTGAGATGTGTGCCTGGGTGTCAAAGATGTACCTGGGAATGTCAGAAGGTACCTGGGAGGTCAGAGGTGTACTTGGGAGTGTCCGGAGGTGTACTGGGAGGTGAGAGGGTGCCTGGGAGTGTCAGAGGTGTGCCTAGGGTGTTAGAAGGTGCCTGGGAGGTTGGGGTGAACCTGAATGTCAGAGTGTGTACCTGGGGAGTGTCAGGAGTGTCCATGGAGTGTCAGTGGGTACCTGGGAGGCCAGAGGTGTGCCTGGGGAGTGTCAGAGGTGTACCTGAGAGTGTTGGAGGTGTACCTGGGAGTGTCAGAGGCTGGTGTCGGAGGTGCATGAGTGTAAGAAGTGTACTGGGAGTGTCGAGGTGTGCACTGGGAGTGTCAGAGGTGTGCCTGGGAGTGTCAGGGTGTACCAGGGAGGTCAGTGGAGTATATGGGAGTGTCAGAGGTGTACCTGGAGAGTGTCGAGGTGTACCTGGGAGGTCAAGGTGTACCTGGGGTGTAAGAGACTGGCAGTGTCGGAGTGATCTGGGAGTGTCGGAGGTGTGCCTGGTCGTCAGCAGTGTACCTGGGATTGTCAGAGGTGTACCAGGGAATGTCAGTGGAGTACTTGGGGAGTGGTCAGGTGCACCTGGGGGGTCGAGGTGCACCTGGGAGGTCAGAGGTGTATCTGGAGTGTTGGACGTACCTGGGAGGTCAGAGGCCTAGGAGTGTGAGAAGTGTACCTGGAGGTCTGGGGTGTACCTGGGAGGTCAGAGGTGTGCCTGGGAGTGTCAGGGTGTACCAGGGAGTGTCAGTGGAGTACCTGAGTGCCAGAGGTGTGCCTGGGAGTGTCAGAGGTGTACCTCGGAGGTTACAGGGGTGTATCTTGAGTGTCGGAAGTGTACCTGGGAGTGTCACAGGTGTACCTGGGAGTGTCAGAGGTGTTCCTTGAGTGTCGGAGGTGTACCTGGGTGTGGAAGAGGTGTCTGGGAGTGCCAGGTGGCACTGGGAGTGTCAGGTGTACCTGGGAGTGTTGGAGGTGTATCTGGGAGGTGATAGGGTACCTGGGAGTGTCAAAGGTGTACCTGGGATTGTCAGAGGTGGACCTGGAGGAGGTTGGAGGTGCACTGGGAGTGTCAGAGGTGTACTGGGAGTGTCAGAGGTGTACCTGGAGTGTCAGAGGTGTGCACCTGGGTGTGTCAGGAGGTTATCTGGGAGTGTCTGGGGTGTACCTGGGAGGTCAGGGGTGTACCTGGGAGCGTCAGGGATGTACCAGGAGTGTAAGAGTACCTGGAAGGGTCGGATGTGTACTCTGGAGTGTCGAGGTGTACCTGGGAGTGTCAGAGGTACTTGGGAGTGTCAGAGGTGGAGGTCAGAGGTGTACCTGCGTCAGCAGTGTGACTGGGAGGTCAGGAGGTGTACCTGGGAGTGTCGGAGGTGTACCTGGGAGTGTGAGCAGGCCTGGGGTGTCTGGGTGTACCTGGGAGGTCAGAGGTGTATCTGGGGTGTCAGGATGTACCAGGGAGTGTAAGAAGTGTACCTGAAGTGTCGGATGTACCTGGGGAGGTCGGGAGGTGCACCTGGGGTGTCAGAGTGCTCGGAGTGTCAGAGGTGTGACTGGGGTGTCAGCATTGAACCTGGGGAGGATGGGGTGTGCCTGGGAGTGAGATGTGTGCCTGGGAGTGTCAAAGGTGTGCCTGGGAGTGTGGGAGGTGCATCTGGGGTGTGGGAGGTGCACCTGGGAGTGTGGGAGGTGTACCTAGCAGTGTCAGCGGTGTACCTGGTGGTGTGTCTGACGTGTGCCTGGTGGTGTCTTGTACCTGGCTGTGTCAGCGGCACCTGGGAGTGTCAGCGGTCCGGTAGTGTTAGAGGTGTATCAGGAGTGACAGAGGAGCCCTAGGGGTGTGTCAGAGGTGCCTGGGAGGTGGAGAGCTGTATCAGGATTGATTAGATGAGCCTCGAGGTCGAGGTGCACTGGTAGTCAGGGTTTACCAGTGAGTGTCAGTGGAGTATCTGGGAGTGTCAGGAGGTGTACCTGGGAGTGTCAGAGGTGTACCTGGGGAGTGTCAGAGGTGTATCTGTGGTAGTGTCGGACGTGTGCCTGGGAGGTCAGAGGTGTACCAGGGAATGTCAGTGAGTACCTGGGAGTGTCAGAGGTGTACCTGGTGTGTCAAAGATGTACCTGGGAATGTCAGAAGTGCACCTGGGAGGAGAAGTGTGCCTAGGAGTGTCAGAGGTGTACCTAGGGTGTTAGGAAGGGGTACCTGGGAGTGTCTGGGGTGAACTGGGAGTGTCAGAGGTGTAACTGGAGTGTCAGGAGTGTACCAGGAGTGTCAGTGGAGTACCTGGAGTGCCAGAGGTGTGCCTGGGAGTATCAGAGGTGCACTCAGGTCAAAGTATCTGGAGTGTCGGATGTACCTGGAGTGTCAGAGGTGTACCAGGGAATGTCAGTGGAGTGCCTGGGAGTGTCAGAGGCTTACCTGGGAGTGTCAGGAGGTGTACCTGGGAGTGTCAGAGGTGTACCTGGGAGGCCGGAGGTGTACCTGGGAGGTCAGAGGTGTACCTGGGAGTGTCAGAGGTGTACCTTGGAGTGTCAGAGGTACCTGGGTGTGTCAGAGGTGTATCTGGGAGTGTTGGAGGTGTGCCTGGGGTGTCAGAGGTGTCTGGGAGGTCGGTGGTGTACTGGGGTGTAAGACGTGGACCTGGGAGTGTCGGAGGTGTACCTGAGTGTCGGAGGTGTACCTGGGAGTGTCAGAGGTGTACTTGGGAGTGTCAGAGGTGTGCCTGAGTGTCAGCGGTGCACTGGGGTGCTTGAGGTGTACCTGGGATGTCAGAGGTGTGCCTGGGGTGTCAGAAGTGATTTGGGAGGTCATTGGTGCACCTTGGGTGTCTGGTGTGCCTGGGAGGTCCGAGGTGTGCCTGGCAGTGTCTGAGGTGTGCCTGGCAGTGTCTGAGGTGTGCCTGGAAGTGTCAGCGGTGGACCTGGGAGTATCAGCAGTGCACCTGGAGGGAGGTGTACCTGGGAGTGTCAGAGGTGCCTCGAGTGTCACAGGTGTATCTGGGGAGTGTCGGAAGTGTGCCTGGGAGTGTCACAGGTGTGCCAGTGTCAGGAGGTGTACCTTGGAGTGTCAGAGGTGTACCTGGGTGTGGAAGAGGTGTACCTGGGAGTGTCAGGAGGTGTGCCTGGGAGTGTCAGAGGTGCCTGGGAGGTTGAGGTGTACCTGGGAGGTGAGAGTTACCTGGGAGTGTCAAGGTGTGCCTGGGGAGTGTCAGAGGTGTGCCTGAGGAGTGTTGGAGGTGCCTGGGAGTGTCAGAGGTGTACCTGGGAGTGTCAGAGGTGTGCCTTGGAGTGTCAGAGGTGTGCCTGGGTGTGTCAGGAGGTTTACCTGGGAGTGTCTGGGGTGTACCTGGGAGTGTGAGGTGTACCTGGGAGCGTCAGGATGTTCCAGGGAGTGTGATGTACCTGGAAGTGTCGGATACCTGGGGAGTGTCGAAGTGTACCTGGGGTGTCAGAGGTGTGATTGGGAGTGTCAGAGGTGTGCGTTGGAGGTCAGAGGTGTACTGGCAGTGTCAGCAGTGTACCTGGGAGTGTCAGAGGTGTACCTGGGGTGGAGGTGTGCCTGGAGTGTGGGCAGTGTACCTGGGAGTGTCTGCGCCTTGGGGTGTCAGAGGTGTGCCTGGGAGTGTCAGGGATGTGCCAGGGAGTGTAAGTGTGCCTGGAAGTGTCGGATGTGTGCCTGGGAGTGTCGGAGGTGCACCTGGGAGTGTCAGAGGTGTACTTAGGAGTGTCAGAGGTGTAACTGGGAGTGTCAGCATTGTACCGTGAGTGTCTGAGGTGTACCTGGGAGTGTGAGATGTGCCTGGGAGGTCAAAGGTGCACTGGGAGTGTCAGGAGGTGTGCCTGGAGTGTGGGGAGGTGTACCTAGCAGTGTCAGCGGTGTACCTGGCAGTGTCTGGAGGTGTACCTGGCGTTTCTGAGGTGCACTGGCTGTGTCAGCGGTGCACCTGGGAGGTCAGCTGTACCTGGGAGTGTTAGAGGTGTATCAGGAGTGACAGAGGAGTACCTGGGTGTGTCAGAGGTGTGCCTGGGATGTGTGAAGGCATCAGGGATTGACAGAGGAGCACCTCGGAGGTCAGAGTGTACCTGGTAGTCAGGGTTACCAGGAGGTGTCAGTGAGTATCTGGGAGTGTCAGAGGTGTACCTGGGAGTGTCAGAGGTACCTGGGAGTGTCAGAGGTGTATCTGGAGTGTCGGACGTGTGCCTGGGAGGTCAGAGGTGTACCAGGGAATGTCAGTGGAGTACCTGGGAGTGTCAGAGGTGTGCCTGGGTGTGTCAAAGATGTGCCTGGGAATGTCAGAGTGTACCTGGAAGTGTGAAGTGTGCCTAGGAGGTCAGAGGTGTACCTGGGAGTGTTGGAGTGTGCCTGGGGTGTCTGGGTGAACCTGGGAGGAGGTGTACCTGGGAGTGTCAGAGGTACCAGGGAGGTCAGTGAGTACCTGGGAGTGCCAGGAGGTGTGCCTGGAGTATCAGAGGTGCACCTCGGAGGTCAGGTATGTATCTGGGAGTGTCGGAAGTGTACCTGGGAGGTCAGAGGTGTACCAGGGAATGTCAGTGGAGTACCTGGGAGTGTCAGAGGCTCACCTGGGAGTGTCAGAGGTGTACCTGGGGAGTGTCAGGAGGTGTACCTGGGAGGTCTGGGAGGTGTACCTAGGGAGTGTCAGAGGTGTGCCTGGGGAGGTCAGAGGTGTACCTTGGAGTGTCAGAGGTGTACCTGGGTGTGTGAGTGTATCTGGGAGTGTTGGAGGTGTGCCTGGGAGTGTCAGAGGTGTACCTGGGAGTGTCGGTGTACCTGGGGAGGTAAGACGTGTGCCTGGGAGGTCTGAGGTGTACCTGGGAGTGTCGGAGGTGTACCTGGGAGTGTCAGAGGTGTACTTGGGAGTGTCAGAGGTGTACCTGGGAGTGTCAGCGTACTGGGAGTGCTTGAGGTGTGCCTGGGAGTGTCAGAGGTGTGCCTGGGGGGTCAGAGTGCACTGGGAGTGTCGTTGGTGTGCTGGGTGTCTGAGGCACTGGGAGGTCTCGAGGTGTGCCTGGCAGTGTCTGAGGTGTGCCTGGCAGTGTCTGAGGTGTGCCTGGAAGTGTCAGCTGTGGACCTGGGAGTGTCAGCGTTGCCCTGGGAGTGTTAGGGTGTATCAGGGGTGACAGAGGGTACCTAGGGTGTCAGAGGTGTGCCACCAAAGTGTCAGAGGTGTGCCTGGGGGTGTCAGAGGTGCATCTGCAGTGTTGGACGTGTGCAGGAGTGTCAGAGGTGTGCCAGGAATATCAGTGGAGAACTTGGGAGTGTCAGGGTGTACCTGGGAGTGTGGATGTGTGCCTGGGGAGTGTCAGGGATGTACCAGGGAGTGTCAGTGGGGTGCCTGGGGAGTGTCAGGTGCACTGGGAATGTGTCAGGGAAGTGTGCGTGGAGTGTCAGAGGTGTGCCTGGCAGTGTCGGCAGTGTGCCTGGAGTGTGAGAGGTGCTGGGGTGTCCAGGGTGTGCCTGGGGTGTCAGGGGTGTGCCTGGGAGTGTCAGAGGTGTGCCTAGGAGTGTCAGAGGTGTGCCTGGGAGGTGGAGAGTGTGTGCCTGGGAGTGTGAGCAGTGTGCACTGGGGTGTCTGGGGGGTGCAAGTGTCAGAGGTGTGCCTGGGAGTGTCAGGGATGTACCAGGGAGTGTAAGAAGTGTACCTGGAGTGTCGGATGTGTGCCTGGGGTGTCGGAATGTGCCTGGGGAGTGTCAGAGGTGTGCTTGGGGTGTCAGAGGTGTGCCTGGGGTGTGTTGTGCCTGGGGAGTGTCTCGGGTGTGCCTGGGAGTGTGAGACGTGTGCCTGGGAGTGTCAAAGGTGTGCCTGGGGAGTGTCACAGGTGTGCCTGGGAGTGTCGGAGGTGCACCTGGGGTGTCAGAGGTGTACTTAGGTGTGTCAGAGTGTAACTGGGGTGTCAGCATTGTGCCTGGGGTGTCTGGGGTGTGCCTGGGGTGTGGGGATGTGTGCACTGGGGTGTGGAGGTGTGCCTGGGGTGTCAGGTGTGCCTGGGGTGTCGGAGGTGTGCCTGGGGTGTGGGGCAGTGTGCCTGGGGTGTCTGGGGTGTGCCTGGGGTGTCAGAGGTGTGCCTGGGTTGTCAGGGGATGTGCCAGGGAGTGTGGAGGTGTGCCTGGAAGTGTCGGATGTGTGCCTGGGGTGTCGGGAGGTGCCTGTGGGGTGTCAGGGTGTGCTTAGGAGTGTCAGAGGTGGCTGGGGTGTCAGCATTGTGCCTGGGAGTGTCTGGGGTGTGCCTGGGGTGTGAGATGTGTGCCTGGGTGTGTCAAAGATGTGCCTGGGAATGTCGAAGTGTACCTGGGGTGTCAGAGGTGTGCTTGGGGTGTCAGGTGTGCCTGGGGTGTGGGGGTGTGCCTAGAATGTCAGAGGGCCAGGGTGTTGGAGGTGTGCTGGGGTGTCTGGGGTGTGGCCTGGGAGTGTCAAGGTGTGCCTGGGGTGTCAGAGGTGTGCCAGGGGAGTGTCAGTGGGTACCTGGGGTGTCAGGAGGTGTGCCTGGGGTGTCAGGTGTACCTGGGAGTGTTGGGTGTGCCTAGTGTCAGAGTGTCCTGGGGTGTCGGAGGGTGCATGGGAGTGTGAAGTGTGCCTGGGGTGTCGGAGGTGTGCCTGAGGGTGTCAGAGGTGTGGGGTGTCAGAGGTGTGCAGGTGTGAAGTGTGCTGGGGTGTCAGGAGGTGTGCCTGGGGGTGTCAGAGGTGTGCCTGGGGTGTCTGGGGTGAACGCTGGGAGTGTCAGATGGCCTTAAGTGTCAGGAGTGTGCAGGGTGTCAGTGGGTACCAGAATTGCCAGAAGTGTGCCTGGGAGTGTTGGAGGTGGCACAGAGGTGTCAGAGGTGTGCCTGGGGTGTCGGAGGGTGCATGGGGTGTAAGAGTGTACCTGGGGTGTCGGAGGTGCACCTGGGGTGTCAGGGTGTGCCTGGGGTGTCAGAGGTGTGCCTGGGGTGTCAGAGGTGTGCCTGGGGTGTCAGGGTGTGCCTGGGAGTGTCTGAGGGTGTGCCTGGGGAGTGTCAGAGGGTTTGCTGGGGTGTCAGAGTGTGGGGAGTGTCAGAGGTGCACCTGGCGGTGTCTGGGGTGTGCCTGGGTGTCTGGAGGGTGTGCCTGGCAGTGTCAGCGGTGTGCCTGTGAGTGTCAGCAGTGTGTCACGGAGTGTTAGAGGTGTGTGGGTGACAGGAAGTGCCTGGGGAGTGTCAGGAGGTGTGCCTGGAGGTGTGAGAGTGTGCACTGAGGTGTCTGTGGTGTACCAGGGTGTCAGGGTGTGCCTGGGGTGTCAGGGGTGTGCCAGGGGTGTCAGTGGGTGCCTGGGGTGTCAGAGGTGTGCCTGGGAGTGTCAGAGATGTGCCTGGGGAGTGTCAGGGTGTATCTGGAAGTGTCGGACGTGCCTGGGAGTGTCAGAGGTGTGCCAGGGAATGTCAGTGGAGTACCTGGGGTGTCAGAGGTGTGCCTGGGGTGTCAGAGGTGTGCCGGGTGTCGGACGTAGCAAGTTGTCAGGAGGTGTCACCAGGTGTCAGAGGTGTGAGGTGTCTGGAGGTGTGTAGGTGTCTGTTGTGTGCCTGGTGTCTCGGTGTGCCTGGGAGTGTCTGGGGTGTGTCAGAGGTGTGCCTAGAGTGTCAGGAGTGTGGTGTGGAGTGTCAGAGGTGTGCCTGGGAGTGTCAGTGGTGTATATGGGGGTGTCAGAGGTGTGCCTGGGGTGTGGAGAATGTGCCAGGGTGTCAGAGGTGTGCCTGGGAGTGTCAGAGGTGTGCCTGGGTGTAAAGTGTGTGTGCCAGGTGTCAGGTGCCTAGGTGTCGGAGGTGTGCACTGGGCGTGTCAGCAGTGTGCCTGGGATTGTCAGAGGTGTACCAGGGTGTGGTGGTGTGCCTGGGGTGTCAAGGTGCACCTGGGGTGTCAGAGGTGTGCCTGGGTGTCAGAGGTGTGCCTGGGAGTGTCAGAGGTGTGCCTGGGGTGTCAGAGGTGTGGCTGGGAGTGTCTGAGGTGTGCCTGGGGAGGGTCGTGGGTGTGCCTGGAAGTGTCAGGTGTGTGCTTGGGGTGTCAGAGGTGTGCCTGGGGTGTCAGAGGTGTGCCTGAGTCAGAGGTGCTGGTGTGAGAGTGTGCCTGGGGTGTCTGGGGTGTGCTGGGGAGTGTCAGAGGTGTGCCTGAGGTGTTGGAGGTGTGCGCAGGTGTCAGGGGTGCCTGGGGTGTCGTGGGTGTGCCTGGAGTGTCATGGGGTGTGCCTGGGGTGTCAGGGGTGTGCCCGGGTGTCGGCGGTGTGCCTGTGGAGTGTCTGGGTTTGCCTGGGGTGTCAGGAGGTGTGCCTGGGAGTGTCAGAGGTGCACTTGGGGTGTCTGAGGTGCACCTTGGAAGAGTCTGAGGGTGTGCCTGAGTGTCTGGGGTGTGCCTGGGGTGTCTGAGGTGTACTGGGGTGTCAGCAGTGTGCCTGGGAGTGTCAGCTGTGTGCCTGCAAGGTTTGGAGGTGTATCAGGGAGTGACAGAAGTACCTGGGGTGTCAGGGTGTGCCGAGTGTGAGTGTATCAGGGCGTGACAGAGGTGCCTCAGGTGTCAGAGGTGTGCCTGGGGTCAGGGGTGTGCCCAGGAGTGTCAGTGGAGGTGCCTGGGGTGTCAGAGGTGTGCCTGGGGTGTCAAGGTGTGCCTGGGGAGTGTCAGGGTGTGTCTTGGAGGTGTCGGACGTGTGCCTGGGGTTTCTGGGTGTGCCAGGGAGTGTCGGTGGGGTACCTGGGGTGTCAGAGGTGTGCCTGGGGGTGTCAGAGGTGTGCCTGGGAATGTCAGAAGTGTGTATCTGGGAGTGTCGGACGTGTGCCTGGGGTGTCAGAGGTGTTCCGGGGAATGTCAGTGGGTACCTGGGGTGTCAGAGGTGTGCCTGGGGAGTGTGTCAGAGGTGTGCCTTGGTGTCAGAGGTGTGCCAAGTGTCAGAGGTGTGCCTAGTGTGGGGTGTAAGTGTGAGAGTGTGCCTGGGGGTGTGGAGGTGTGCCTGGGGTGTCAGGTGTGCCTGGTAGTGTCAGCGGTGTGCCTGGGAGTGTCAGGAGGTGTTCCAGGAATGTCAGTGGAGTCCTGGGGTGTCAAGGTGTGCCTGGTGTCAGAGGGTGTACTGGGGTGTCAGGGAGGTATGCAGGTGTCAGAGGTGGCCCTGGGAGTGTCGAGGTGTGCCTGGGGTGTGAGGTGTGCCTGGGGGTGTCTGGGCATGTGCCTGGGGGTGTCAGGGGGTGTGCCTGGGGTGTCAGGGTGTGTGGGGTGTCAGTGGTGTACCTGGGATTTGTCAGAGATGTGCCTGGGAGTGGCAGAGGTGTGCCTGGGGTGTCAGAGGTTGCCTGGGGTGTCAGGGTGTACCTGGGAGTGTCGGTGGTGTGCCTGGGGTGTGAAGACGTGTGCCTGGGGAGTGTCGGAGGTGTGCACCTGGGGTGTCAGGTGTGCCTGGGAGTGTCAGAGGTGTGCTTGGGGGTGTCAGAGGTGTGCCTGGGGTGTCAGCTGGTGTGCCTGGGGTGTCTGGTGTGCCTGGGGTGTCAGAGGTGTGCCTGGGGTGTCAGAGTGCACTTGGGGTGTCATTGGTGCCTTGGGTGTCTGAGGTGTGCCTGGGGTGTCTGAGGTGTGCCTGGCAGTGTCTGAGGGTGTGCCTGGCAGTGTCAGGGGTGTGCCTGGCAGTGTCAGCGGTGGACCTGGGAGTGTCAGCGGTGCCTGGAGTGTTAGAGGTGTATCAGGGAGGAGCAGAGTGCCTGGGGTGTCAGGAGGTGTGCCTGGGGTGTCAGAGGTGTGCCTGGGGTGTCAGAGGTGTACCTGGGGTGTTGGACGTGTGCCTTTGGTGTCAGGAGGTGTGCCTGGGGTGTGTCGGAGGTGTGCCTGGAGTGTGTCAGGGTGTGCCTGGAGTGTCAGGGTGTGCCTGGGGTGTCAGGGGGTGTGCCTGGGGTGTCTGAGGGTGTGCCTGGGGAGTGTCAGAGGTGTGCCTGGGAGTGTCAGAGGTGTGCCTGGGGAGTGTCAGGGGATGGGGTGTCTAAGTGTACCTAGAGGTGTCAAGTTTGCCTGGGAGTGTCAGAGGTGCAGAGTGTCGGGTGCCTTGGAGTGTCTGGGGTGTGCCTGGGGAGTGTCTGGGTTTTCTAAGTGTCTGTGTGTGGCAGTGTCAGGTGTGCCTGTGGCAGTGGTGTGCCTGTGGTGTCAGCGGTGTGCCTGGGAGTGTCGGGGTGTGTGGGGGTGTCAGAGGGTACCTGGGGTTCAGGTGGCCTGGGTTGAGTGTGCCAGGGAGTGTCAGTGGAGTGCCTGGGGAGTGTCAAGGTGTACCTGGGAGTGTCAGAGGTGCCTGGGGGTGTCAGGCTGTATCTGGGTGTGGACGTGTACCTGGAGGTGTCAGAGGTGTGCAGGGAATGTCAGTGGGTGCTGGGGTGTTCAGAGGTGTGCAGGGTGTCTGAGGTGTGCCTGGGGTGTCGGAGGTGGACCCTGGGTGTCAGAGGTGTGCTGAGAGTGTCAGAGGTGTGCCTGGGAGTGTCAGAGGTGTGCTGGGGAGTGTCTGTTGTGTGCCTGGGGTATCTGAGGTGTTCTAGGGTGTCTGAGGTGTACCTGGGGTGTGCAAGGTGTGCCTGGGGTGTGGGGAGGTGTGCCTGGGAGTGTCAGGGGTATGCCTGTGGGAGTTTCAGAGGTGGCACCTGGGAGTGTCAGGAGGTGTAGCTGGGAGGGTGAGGAGGTGTGCCTGGGTGTCTGGGCATGTACAGGAGTGTCAGGGTGTGCCTGGGGTGTCAGTGTGTGGAGTGTCAGTGGGTGCCTGGGATTGTCAGAGATGTGCCTAGGGTCTTGGGGTGTACCAAGTGTCAGGGGTGTGCCTGGGAGTGTCAGGTGTACCTGGGTGTGTGGTGGTGTACCTGGGAGTGTAAGACGTGTGCCTGGTGTCAGGGATGTCACTTATGGGGTGTGCAGAGTGTCAGGGCCTTGGGAGTGTCAGGGGTGTGCCTGGTGTCAGCGGTGTGCCTGGGGTGTCTGGGGGTGTGCCTGGGGGTGTCAGAGGTGTGCCTGGGAGTGTCAGAGTGCACTTGGGAGTGTCATTAGTGTACCTGGGGTGTCTGAGGTGTGCCTGGGGTGTCTGAGGGTGTGCTGGCAGTGTCAGGGGTGTACTGGCGGTGTCTGGGGATGCCTGGCGGTGTCAGCAGGTGGACTGGGGTGTCAGCAGTTTCACCTGGGAGTGTTAGAGGTGTATCAGGGGGTGACAGAGGTACTGGGTGTCAGAGGTGTGCCTGGGAGTGTCAGGTGGCACAGGGTGTCAGAGTTATCTGGGGAGTGTTGGACGTGTGCCTGGGGTGTCAGAGGTGTGCAGGGAATGTCAGTGGAGTGCCTGGCAGTGTCAGAGGTGTACCTGGGAATATCAGTGGAGGCAGGGGTGTCAGGGGTGTGCCTGGGGTGTCAGTGTGTGCACAGGGGGTGTCAGGGGTGTGCCAGGGGACAGGAGTGGTGTGCCTGGGAGTGTCAGGGGTGCTCTGGTGTGGAGGTGTGCAGGTGTCTGGGGTGTGCAGGGGGTGTCTGAGGGTGGCTCTGGGGTGTCAGGGTGTGCACTGGGTTGTCATGGAAGTGCAGGGAGTGTCAGGTGCAGGGGTGTGGGGTGTGCCTGGGGTGTGGGGGTGTGTGGGGTGTCAGAGGTGTGCCTGGGGTGTCAGGGTGTGCCTGGGGTGTGGGGTGTCCCAGGGGTGTCTGGGTGTGCCTGGGGTGTCGGGGGAGAACCAGGGGTGGGGTGTGCCTGGGGGTGTCTCAGGTGTGCAGGTGTGGGTGTGCTGGGGTGTCTGGGGTGGTGCAGGGAGTGCCAGGGGTGTCTGGGGTGCCTGGGAGTGTGGGGTGTGTGCGTTGGGGAGTGTCAGAGGTGTGCAAGGTGTCTGGGGTGTGCCTGGGATGTGTCAGAGAGGTGTGCCTGGGAGTGTCTGGGGTGTGCCTGGGGTGTCTGAGGTGTGCCTAGAGTGTCAGGCGTGCTGGGGAGTGTCAGAGGTGTGCCTGGGGTGTCAGGTTGCTGGGAGTTCCGAAGTTGTACCTGGTGTCAGGTGTGCAGGAGTGTGAAAGGGTGTGCCTGGGGTGTCAGGTATGCCTGCTGGGGTGTCGGAGGTGTGCCTGGGGTGTCAGAGGTGTACTTGGGTGTCAGCAGTGTGCACAGAGTGTCTGAGTGTACCTGTGAGTGTCAGAGTGTGCCTGGAGTGTCTGGGTGTACCTGGGTGTCACAGGGGTGTGCCTGGCAGGTGTCAGGGTGGACCTGTGAGTGTCAGCGGTGTGCCTGGGGTGTTAGAGTGTGGGGAGTGACAGGAGTGCAGGTGTCAGGGGTGTGCCTGGGAGTGTGAGAGTGTGCAGGGAGTGTCAGTGGGTGTGGGTGTCAAGGTGTGGGGTGTCAGAGGTGTGCCTGGGAGTGTCAGGAAGGCTGTATCTGGAAGTGTCGGACGTGTGCACTGGGAGTGTCAGAGTGTACCAGGAATGTCGTGGAGTGCCTAGGGTGTCAGAGTGTGCCTGGTGAGTGTCAGAGGTGTGCCTGGGAGTGTCGGAGGTGTACCTGGGAATTGTCAGTGTACCAGAGGTGTCAGGTGTGCCTGGGGTGTCAGGTGGCCTGGGGAGTTCTGTTGTGTGCCTGGGAGTGTCTGCGGTGTTCTGGAGTGTCTAGGTGTACCTGGGATTGTCAAGGTGTGCCTGGGGTGTCAGAGGTGTGCCTGGGGAGTGTCAGAGCACTGGGGTTTTGGGGTGTGCCTGGGGTGTCAGGTGCCTGGGAGGTGAGAGTGTGCCACCAGGGAGTGTCTGGGCATGTGCCTGGGAGTGTCAGGGGGTGTGCCTGGGGAGTGTCGGGGTGTGATGGGTGTCGGTGGTGTACCTGGTTGTCAGAGTAGTCAGAGTTGTGAGATGTTTCGTGTCAGGAGTGGCACTGGGAGTGTCAGAGGTGTACCTGGAGTGTGTGTCAGTGGTTGGCTATAGGTGAGATGACATGCACAGGTGTCAGGAGTGTAGCTGGGGTGTCAGGAGGTGTGCCTGGGAGTGTCAGGGGTGGACTTGGGGTGCAGGAGGTGTGCCTGGGGTGTCAGCGGTGTGCACAGGTGTCTGGTGTACCAGGGTGTCAGGGGGTGTGCCTGGGGTGTCAGAAGTGGTTGGGGTGTCATTGGTGCAGGTGTCTGGTGTGCAGGTGTCAGAGGTGTGCCTGGGGTGTCTGGAGTGTCCTGGCAGTGTCTGAGTGTGCAGCAGTGTCAGCGGTGGACTAGGGTGTGTGGTTCTGGGGTGTTAGAGGTGTATCAGGGTGTCAGAGGTACCTGAGTGTCAGAGTTGTGCCTGGGGTGTCTGAATTGTTCCTGGGAATTATCAGAGGTGTATCAGGGTGTTGGACACCAAGTGTCAGAGGTGTGCTTGAGGGGGCAATTGGAGTACCTGGCGATTATCAGGGTGTGCCAGGGGATGTCAGTGGAGAACTTGGGAGTGTCAGAGGTGTGCCTGGGGTGTCGGAGGTGTGCCTGGGGAGTGTCAGGGTGACCAGGGGTGTCAGTGGTGCCTGGGAGTGTCAGGGGTGTGCCTGGGGAGTGTCAGATGTGTGCCTTTGGTGTCTGGGGTGTGCCTGGGGAGTGTCTGGGGTGTGTCTGGGAGTGTCTGGGGTGTGCCTGGGAGTGTCAGAGTACCAGGGAGTGTCAGAGGAGTGCCTGGTGAGAGGTGTGCCTGGGGTGTGAGGTGTGCCTGGGTGTCTGGTGTACCTGGGGTGTCAGGAGGTGTGCCTGGGTGTATGGGGTGTGTCCAGGGGTGTCTGAGGTGTGCCTGGGGTGTCAGGGGGAGACAGGGGGTGAGAAGGGGTGTACCTGGGAGTGTCACAGGTGTGCTGGAGTGTCAGGATGTGCCTGGGGTGTCTGAGGTGTGCCTGGGGTGTCAGAGATGTGCAGGGGGTGTCAGAGGGTGTGCCTGGGAGTGTGGGGTGTACGTGGGAGTGTGAAGGTGTGCCTGGGGTGTCTGGGGTGTGCCTGGGGAGTGTCAGAGGTGTACCTGGGAGTGTCAGAGGTGTGCCTGGGGTGTCTGGGGTGTGCTGGGGTGTCAGGGGTGTGCCTGGGGTGTCAGAGGTGTGCCTAGGGTTGTCGGTGTTTACCTGGGGGTGTCAGGGTGTACCTGGGATGTCTGAGGTGTGCGAGGGGGTGTGAAGAGTGTGCATGGGTGTCAGAGGTATGCCTGGGTGTGAGGTGTGCCTGGGAGTGTCAGAGTTGGCATTGGGAGTGTCAGGGGTGTACCTGGGGGTGTCAGAGGTGTGCCTGGGGTGTCAGATGTGTGCCTGGGGTGTCTGGGGGTGTGCCTGGGAGTGTCTGGGGTGTGCCTGGGGGTGTCAGCGGTGTGCCTGGGGTGTCAGGGGGTTCACTGGGAGTGTCGGAGGTGTGTATCAGGGGTGACAGGGTGCCTAGGGGTGTCAGGAGGTGTGCCTGGGGTGTCTGGGGTGTGCCTGGCAGTGTCAGAGGTGTATCTGGGGAGTTGTGGGCGTGTTCCTGGGAGTGTCAGAGTGTATCAGGGAATGACAGTAGATACCTGGGCAGTGTCAGAGGTGTGCCTGGGATTATCGGTGGTGTCCTGGGAGTGTCGTTGGTGTGCCTGGGGTGTCAGAGGTGTACCTGGGAGTGTCAGGGTTTTGGGAGTGTCTGAGGTGTGGCTGGGGTGTGTCTGAGGTTTGCCTGGGGTGTCAGGGGTGTGCCTGGGGTGTGTCCAGAGGTGTAACTGGGAGTGTCGTGGGTTTACCTGGGGTGTCGGTTGCCTGGGGTGTCGGGTGTGTAGGTGTGAGGTGTGCCTGGGGTGTGGGGTGTACCTGGGGGTGTCGTGGTGTGCTTGGGAGTGTCATTGGTGTGTGGTGGTGTATGGGGGTGTGCCGGGGTGTCTGGTGTGTGCCTGGGGAGTGTTGGGGTGTGTGTGGTGTGGGTGTGCCTGGATTGTCGAGGTGTGCCTGGGGAATGCGAGGGTGGAACTTGGAGTGTCTGGGGTGTGGCTGGGGTGTTGGGTGTGTAGGGGAGTGTAAGTGGTGTGGGGTGTCAGAGGGTGTGCTTGGGGAGTGTCAGGGGTGTGCCTGGGGTGTGTCAGGTGTGCCTGGGATTGTCAGGTGTGCCTGGGGTGTCAGTGGTGTGCCTGGGAGTGTCTGGGGTGCATTGGGGTGTCAGTGGTGCACCTGGGGTGTCAGAGTGTGCCTGGGGTGTCGGAGGTGTGCCTGGGAGTGCAGTGGTTTACCTGGGAGTGTCTGGGTGTGCCTTGCAGTGTCAGGGGTGTGCCTGGGGAGTGTCAGCAGTGTGCCTGGAGTGCTAGAGGTGTTTCTGGGGTGTCAGAGGGTACCTGGGAGTGTCTGAGGTGTACAAGTGTCAGAAGTGTAGCTGGGAGTGTCTGAGGTGTGCCTGGGAGTGTCAGAGGTGCTGGGGTGTGAGGTGTACCTGGGAGTGTCAGAGGTGTACCTGTGAGTCAGGAGGTGTGCTTGGGAGTGTCAGAGGTGTACCAGGGAGTGTCTGGGGAGTGCCTGGGAGTGTCAGTTGGTGTGCCTGGGAGTTTGGGGTGTGCTTGTGGAGAGGTGTACCTGGAGTGTCAGTGTGTGCCTGGGAGTGTCAGGGTGTGCCTGGGAGTGTCAGAGGTGTGCTTGCAGGTGTGAGGTGTGCCTGGGTGTCTGGGGTGTGCGTGGGAGTGTCTGGGGTGTGCCTGGGGTGTCAGTGTGCCTGGAGTGTCAGAGGTGTACCTGGGTGTCTGCGGTGTGGGAGTGTCAGGGTGTGCCTGGGAGTGTCAGAGGTACTGCAAGGTGTGAGGTGGTGTGGGTGTGAGAGGTGTGCCTGGGGTGTAGAGGTGTACCTGGGTGTCTGGGTGTGCCTGGGGTGTTGGGTGTACTGGGGAGTGTCAGAGTTGTACTTGGGTGTTTCAGGAGGTGTGCCTGGGAGTGTCAGAGGTGTGCCTGGGGGTGTCTGAGGTTTGCCTGGGGAGTGTGTAGGTGTGCATGGGTGTGTAAGTGTGCCTGGGAGTGTCGGATGTGTACCTGGGAGTGTTGGGGTGTGCTGGGGTGTCAGAGTTGTGCTTGGGGTGTCAGGGTGTGCCTGGGGTGTTGGAGGTGTTCTGGGGTGTCGGAGGTGTGCTTGCGAGTGTGAGGTGTACCTGGGGTGTCTGGGGTGTACGTGGGGTGTCTGGGGTGTAATGGGGTGTGAGGTGTTACTGGGTGTCTGGGGTGTGCCTGGGGGTGTCTGGGGTGTATGGGGTGTCTGGGTGTGCCTGGGGTGTGTCAGGGGTCCTGGTGAGTGTGAGGGTGTGGGTGTGGGGTGTCCTGGGGTGTAGGGTGTGCAGGGGTGTCTGGTGTGCCTGGGGTGTTGGGTGTGCGTGGGGTGGGGTGTGTGGGTGTGTCAGGGGTGTTGTGGGGTGTGGAGGTGTACATGGGAGTGTCTGGGGTGTGCCTGGGGTGTGGGTGTGGGGTGTGGGTGTGCCTGGGGAGTGTCGGGGATGTAACAGGGAGTGTCAGTTGTGCTTGGGAGTGTCAGGTTGTGCTTGGGGGTGTCAGGGTGTGTGTGGGGGTGTTGGGTGTGCCTGGGGTGTTTGAGTTGCCTGGGGTGTCAGGGGTGGCTTTGGTGTGTCAGTTGTGCCTTGGGTGTCTGGTGTGCCTGGAGTGTCTGGGGGTGTGTCTGGCAGTGTATGAGGTGTGCCTGGGTGTTTGAGGTGCATGGGGTGTCAGGGGTGTGACTGGGGGTGTCAGTGGTGTGCTTGGGTGTATGGGTGTGCTGGTGTGTGTGTGGGGTGTGCCTGGGGTGTCTGGGGTGTGCACAAGGTGTCTGAGGTGTGCCTGGGTGTGGAGAGTGCCAGAGTGTCTGGGTGCCTGGGGTGTCAGAGGTGTACCAGGGAGAGTCAGAGGTGTGCCTGGGGAGTGTGAGGTGTGCCTAGGTGTCTGAGGTGTGTACCTGGGGTCAGGGTCTGCCTGGGAGTGTCTGAGAGGTGTGCAGGGGTGTCTGAGGTGTGCCTGGGGAGTGTCAGGGAGAACCAGGTGAAAGAGGTGTATAACAGGAGTGCAGAGGTGGCCTCCAGGGAAGTTTTCTGAGGTGTACTGCAAGGTGTCAGGTGTACCTAGGGTATGGGAGGTTTACCTGGGAGTGTCATGAATTTGTGCAGGAGTGCCAGAGGTGGACCTGGGGTGTCAGAGGTGTGCCAGGGAGTCAGAGGTGTGCCTGGGGTGTCAGGTGTACCTGGGAGTGTCAGAGGTGTGCAGCAGGTGTCAGAGAGTGTGCCTGGGGTGTCAAGAAGTGTGCCAGGGAGTGTGGTGGAATGCCTTGTGGAGTGTCAGAGGTGTGCCTGGGAGCGTCGGAGGTGTGTGGGTGTCAGAGGTGTGTGCCTGGCAGTGTCAGCCGGTGTGCAGGGGCTGTCAGGGGGTGTACCAGGGAATGTCAGTGGGTACCTGGGGAGTGTGAAGGTGTGCCTGGGGAGTGTGGGGTGCACTGAGAGTGTCGGAGGTGGCACCTGGGGTGTCAGAGGTGTGCCTGGGGTGTCGGATGTGGCACCTGGGGTGTGAGGTGTGCACTGGGGTGTCTGGGGTGTGCCTGGGAGTGTCAGAGGTGTGCACAGGAGTCTGAAAGAGGTGTGCATGGCAGGCCTCTCAGGTGGCCTGGCGGTGTCTGGGGTGTACCTGTGGTGTGGGGGTGTGCCTGGCAGGGGTGTCAGCAGGTGTGCCTAGAGATTGTCAGCAGTGCACCTGGGAGTGGTGGGGTGTGTCAGGAATTGTAGAGGAGTACATGGGTGTGGGGTGTGCCTGGGGTGTCAGGGGTGTGCACTGGGGAATTGTCGGAGGTGTACCTGGGGTGTCAGAGAGGAGTGCCTGGAAGGGTGTCAGGTGTGCCTGGGAGTGTCTGGCAGGTGTGCCTGGGGTG
>NW_024725545.1:0-7326 GCF_018991925.1 Homarus americanus | reverse complement strand
TGTGATTAATTACATTTTGTCATATATATATATATATATATATATATATATATATATATATATATATATATATATATATATATACAATCATATTTCTTTCTTAAATATCTCAGCTTATTAGTTGTGGGCTGCTTCCATTAGGTTGGATAGAATATTTCCCCAGGTAACAAGGCTGCTGCACCTTTGATCTTTAACACCGTGACCGACATATGAACTTTGGTGTTCTGGAAAGAGTCGTGGCTGCTAAGCACCATGATCGTTGTCCCCCTGGCGGCGTGCCTCGACCGTGCAACGCCAGGTTTACATTTTGCGATTATAGTTTACGTGTCGATAACAAAGTGAGGTTGGCGCCATTTGGTGGTGTCGGAAAAAGTCTTTATATTCGCAGCCATGGGGCATATCCGGATAAGGCAACAGAACCGATCGCTCTCACATACCATTTGCAGCAACTTTCCACTTTACGCAGCTGCCGATATTGACCCTGAAACTGTTATTGGCCTCAAGTCGTTTTAAACTTCTTTGTTTTGGCGCGCTGCGTTGTGGCTCTGGTCATCAGAGCCCGGAAGTAGTTAAAGCGCACCTTTATGTTTATTGTGTGCTGTGGTGAGAAGCCTCTGGCAGGCGCTTCATTCTCATCCTGGGTGATTTTTTATTATAATCTTGTGTTCTCTTACTCTAAAAGGAGGCAGATTTTCCGTCTTGATCTTGATAAACTGAACACCTAATAAGCGCAAACATGAGGGTGGCAAGACTCTGACGAAAATGCGACTGCAAATTACTTCAGCAATTACCGGCATTACTAAGTACATCCATCGAAAGGCTTGACATCTGGCTTCCTCCCAGCTTCATGGCCCTGATGGATCGAACAATGTTTACAGTTAACTCGGTAGAAAGGTGAATGAGCGCGATTGAGCATAAAAACCACTGTTGCTTTAGTTCGTAGCTGATTTCAAGCGTTATAGAGCATTGGTTTACTACATGACTTCGATGCAGAAAAGATTTGGGTAGAATAAATAAATGTATAATCCCCCTGAGCAGTATCAGTTTCGACTCTACCGATGATAGCCTCGACACCCAGGGGAGAAATTTGGCTAAAAAGAGTTTGCGTCCTCTCGGTGTATGCTGTAACCTGGATAAACATTAAAATAGAATAGTTGTGCTGAAAGCACACATTTGCCTTTAAGTTCATCTGAAATTCCAATGAACAAATAGTGGGACACTGTGCTGCAAGGCTGAAATTACTGGTCTAGCCTTCTTTCTGTAATTTGAGTTTTCAACAATATTTTCACCTTATCAGGAATGTTTTCGCCGACAGACAATTTGTTGACCGGTTCCTTACCATTTTTTACTACCACAACGGCCTGCAACCTTTTTATACTTTTTATAAATGATCCCACGCATATAACATCTACACCTAAATTATCAAAGTGATACAGTATCGGATTTTTATATATTTGACCTTCTGAACTACTAAACGACGAGACGTTAATTAAACACCTCCTGGTCAGAAAATCTGGATCAAATATAGAGATCTCAGGTATTAATTCTGCACAGGCTGCCTAACAACTTCTGGCTTTTACCTGAAACTTACACAGCTTCCGACGAAGACCCCCTTACCAGAACACTTCAATGCTATCACTAAATAATTCTTGGTGGGGCCTTTTCTTCCTTTCACCCTATAGTCTGTTGTCATACATAAACAAAGTGACAGATTAAAACAGGAAATATTAATCAACTTAAGCATGATGTTAGCAGCAGCCATTATCAACATTCTCTCAGCACCAGTAGCAGCTGTATCAACATTCTCAACTTCCAATCAACATTCTCCTTTGCTCGAGCAGCTATTTCTCAACGCAAAACGCTTCATTCTCCTTTCCAGCCGATGCCAGATAGCGATATCCTTATTCTCAGCACAGCAGCCGTGTCAACATTTTCTCAACCAAGCCATGCCTTCTCCGACAGCAGTAACTTATATGACATTTCTCAGCCTTCAGTAGCCAACACTTCTAATCAACATTCCTCAGCAGCAGTAGCACCCGTCATTCAATAGCATCGTATGTCTTGTTCTCGCAGCTTAGCAGTGTCAGCATTCTCAGCAGCTGATGCACCTGTCTCATCATCGCATCAACACCAGCGGTGGCAACAGTCTACAAATGGCCCCTCAGCATTTCTCTACCACAAACACAAATGGTTCAAGTTATGACTTCCTCTCATCGTAAATGTCCAAATATTCTTCGTTCATTACGACTCGTTATATGAAATTTTTTCAGTCCATAAAGATGTTACGCTGCCTCAAATGGAAGTTTGTTATTTTACCTGAAGCCCATTCCTGGTTCTCCACTTACTCCGAACTCAACTTTACGTCCAAATGTTTGTTTAAAAATGTTAAATATTACAACCTGTGAAATAGGTAACAAATTAAAAGCAATACTGTGTTGTTTATTCTTGGTGTTTCTGGGATATAGTTAATATCGATGGGTGAGAGTGTGGCGATTTCCATCTGTTTTGCCGGTTTGTAGGAGAACATTATGACATTATCATTAGTAGTGGTGTTATTGTTATTCTACCTGACTTTGATTTACCCACATGAACCCAAGACAGATACATTACCTCTTGGCTGCGTGGACTGTGTTTAATTATATTGTTGTGGATCATTATTATTTGTTATTACTCTCTTTTACTATTCATCAGGTGAAAAGAGATTACTGTTTTTCTGTGCGTGCGTTTGCTTTGCTTGATAGACAAATAAAGTCACTGTCTTCTGCAGCTGTAAATTCCTTCTTTTGCCGAGCTACTCTAACGGTCAAAACCTTTATCGCCTTACTGACGACGTCTACTGATTGTTATTAATTTCTACATGTTATTACATTTGTTGGATGAAAATATGAAACACTAAAATTTCTTGAACAATCTTATCTTACATGACATATAAATTCGCATACACACATACATGGAAACCAACGCTCTAGTCACTACTAGTACCTGCCATAATACCATGATCAACACCACCCATCATCAGCAACTATACTGCCATCATCAACAACGGCCATACCATCATCAACAACAGCCATACTACCATCATCAGCAAAACCATTCTGCCATCATCAGCACCAACCATCTACCATCAGCAACAACCTTTATGCAATCATCGACAACAACCATGAAACCATCATCAGCAACAACCATTATACCATCATCGACAACAACCATACTGCCATCATCAGCAACAGCCATGCTACCGTCATCAGCAACAACCATGTACCATCATCGACAACAGCCTATGCACATCATCAGCAACAACCATTATACCATCATCGACAACAACCATGCTACCATCATCAACAACAACCATTATCGCATCATCGGCAGCAACCGTTATACCATCATCAGCAACAACCATACTACCATCATCAGCAACAACCGTTATGCCATCATCGACAACAACCATGCTACCATCCCAGCAACAGCCGTTTGCCATCATCGACAACAGCTATACTATCATCATCAGCAACAACCATACTGCCATCATCAGCACCAACCATACTGCCATCAACAACAACACATACTGCCATTAACAACAGCACCGTTATGCCATCATCGGCACCGACCATACTGCCATCATCAGCAACAACCGTTATGCCATCATCGACAACAACCATGCTACTCATCACACAACCATGCTACCATCCAGCAACAGCCTCATCATCAACAACAACCATACCTAAGCAACATTAACCATTATACCATCATCAGCACCAACCATGCTACCTGCATCGTCAGCAACAGTTATGCCATCATCGACAACAGCTATGCTCCCGTCATCAGCAACAACCATGCTACCATCATCAGCAACGTACGTCTGCCATCATCAGCAACAACCGTGCTACATCATCGCCCAACAGCCATTATACCATCATGAACTAACAACCGTACTGCCATCATCAGCAACAACCATACTGCCATCATCAGCAACAGCCATTATACCATCATCGACAACAACCATACTGCCATCATCGCTGACATGCGCCCGCATGGCAACAACACCATGCCTGCCATCATCAGCAGCAACCGTTGCCATCATCAACAACAACCATTATGCCATCATCAGCAACAACCGTACCATCATCGGCAACAGCCATACTACCATCATCAGCAACAACCATACTACCTCAACAGCAACCGTACTACATCATCAGCAACAACCATATCCTCATCAACAACAACTATACCCTTCATCAGCAACGCATGCGCATCATCAGCAACCACCACCATCCAGCAACCGTGCCATCATCGACAGCAACCATTATGCCATCATCAACAACAGCCATTATACCATCATCAGCAGCAACCATACTACCATCATCAACAACAACCGTACTGCCATCATCAATGCAAACCATTTTACATCGTGGACAACAACCATGCTGCCATCATCAATCAGCAACCATTATACCATCATCGACAACCGTTATGCCATCATCAACCGATACTGCCATCGTCAGCACGACCGTTTGCCATCATCGACAACAGCCATGCTGCATCATCGACAGACCATGCTACCATCATCAGCAACAACCATGTTACCGTTAACAGCAACAGCCATTCTGCCATCATCAACAGCAACCATACCATCATCAGCAACAACCATATACCGTCATCGACAACAACCATGTGCCATCATCAGCAACAGCCATTATGCCATCATCGACTAAACTTTGCAACCTTATACCATCATCAGCAACAACCATTATACCATCATCGACGCAACCATACTACCATCATCGAACCGTCTCATCATCAGCACCAGCATTGCATTATCAACAGCACTCTGCCATCATCAGCAACAACCATTATGCCATCATCAGCAACAGTATGCCATCATCGGCAACAACCATACTCCATCATCAACAACAACCGTTATGCCATCATCAGCAACAACCATGCCATCATCAGCAACCTTTATGCCATTATCAAGCACCAACCATACCGTCACCATCAGCAACAACCGTTATGCCATCATCCGACAGCACACAACCGTACTACCATCATCGCATTAACCATGCTGCCATCAACAACAACCATTATACCATCATCAGCAACAACCATGCTACCATCATCATCAACAACCATAGCAGCCATCATCAGCAACAGCCATACTACCATCATCAGCAACAACCATTATGCATCATCGACAACAACCGTTACTACCATCATCAACAACAACCATACTACCATCATCAGCACCAACAGTACCGTAACAGCAACAACCATTCTGCCATCATCATCAACAGCGGTATGCCATCATCAGCAACAACCGTTATGCCATCATCGACAGCAACCATACTCCATCATCAGCAGCAGGCCATTCTACCATCATCACAACCATTATCATCATCACGACAACCATACTGCCATCATCGGCAACAACCATACTATCATCGGCAACAACCATACTACCTCGTCAGCTCAACCGTTATGCCGTCATCAACCAAGCAACTATGCTACCATCATCGGCAACAACCATGCTACATCATCAGCAACAACCGTTATACCCATCATCGACCAACAGCCATGCCATCATCAGCAGCAACCATACTGCATCAGCAAGCACCAGCCATATTACCAATTAGCAACAGCAACCGTTCTGCCATCATCAGCAACAGCCGAGTATGCATCATCAGCAACAACCGGTATGCCATCATCGACCACAACCATACTCCATAACCAGCAACAACCATTTATGCCTTCATCTCAAACCAACAACCCATACTGCCATCATCAACAACAACCAGGCACCATCATCAGCACAACAACCATACTACCATCATCAGCAACGGCATTATACCATCATCGACAACAAACCTCCCCATCATCAGCACACTACCATGCCATGCCATCAGCAGCAGCTTATACTTCCATCATCAACTAACGCCGTCTGCCATCATCAACAACAACCATACTACCATCATCAACCACACATGCATCATCGGCAACAACCGTGCAGCAACAACCGTTATGCCATCATCGACCAACAGCCATACTGCCATCATCAGCAACAACAATGCAGCATCATCAGCAACACCATTATGCATCATCGCACAGCAACCGTTCTGCCATCATCAGACAACAGCCATGCTGCTTCTCATCAGCGACAACCGTCTCAGCCATCATCAGCAACAACCATGCTACGCATCAGCACCAACCGTTAGCCATCATCGACAGCAGCCATGCGCATCGTGGCAACGCCATAACACATGTCGCCAGCGTTCTACCATCATCAACAACAACCATACTACCATCATCAACACCAACCATTCTACCATCATCAACAACAACCATTATACCATCATCGACAACAACCATACTACCATCATCAACAACAACCATACTACCATCATCAACAACAACCATACTACCATCATCAACAACAACCATTATACCATCATCGACAACAACCATAATACCATCCTCAACAACAACCATACTACCATCATCAACACCAACCATACTACCATCATCAACAACAACCAATATACCATCATCATCAACAACCAGTATACCATCATCAACAACAACCAGTATACCATCATCGACAACAACCAGTATACCATCATCGACAACAACCATACTACCATCATCAACAACAACCATTATACCATCATCGACAACAACTACACTACCATCATCAACAACAACCATACTACCATCATCAACAACAACCATACTACCATCAACAACAACAACCATACTACCATCATCAACACCAACCATACTACCATCATCAACAACAACCATTATACCATCATCGACAACAACCTTACTACCATCATCAACAACAACCATACTACTATCATCAACAACAACAATACTACCATCATCAACAACAACCATTATACCATCATCGACAACAACCATACTACCATCATCAACAACAACCATACTACCATCATCAACAACAACCATACTACCATCATCAACAAAAACCATCATACCATCATCGACAACAACCATACTACCATCATCAACAACAACCATACTACCATCATCAACAACAACCATTATACCATCATCAACAACAACCATTATACCATCATCAACAACAACCATTATACCATCATCAACACCAACCATACTACCACCATCAACAACAACCATTATACCATCAACGACAACAACCATACTACCATCATCAACAACAACCATACTACCATCATCAACAACAACCATTATACCATCATCGACAACAACCATACTGCCATCATCAACAACAACCATACTACCATCATCAACAACAACCATTATACCATCATCAATAACAACCCTTAT
>NW_024725544.1:0-19812 GCF_018991925.1 Homarus americanus | reverse complement strand
ACCCGGGGTGTTGGGGCTTGGCTCGATTTCAGTGCCATGAATCGGGGTGTGAGGCCTGGCCTGATTTTAAGTGCCATGAATCGTGGTCTGAGGGCCGGGCACCCTTCAGTGACATGACCCGGGGTGTGAGGGCTGGCACCCCTCCAGCACCATGCCCTGGGTGTGAGGCGGGCACCCCTTCAGTGCCATGAACCTGGTGTGAGGGCTGGTCACCTTCAGTAACATGACCTGGGGTGTGAGGCCGGGCACCCCTTTAGTGACATGACCTGGGTGTGAGGGCTGGGCACCCCTCCAGCACCATGAACCGGAGTGTGAGGCCGGGCACCTCCAGCACCATGGCCTGGGGTGTGAGGGCCGGACACCCATTCAGTGACATTACCCGGGGTGTGAGGCCGGGCACCACTTCAGTGACATGACCGGGGTGAGGGGGCCGGGCACCCTTCAGCACCATGACCCGTGTGAGGGATGCGCACCCCTTCAGTGTCATGAGCTGTGTGAGGGCGGGCACCTTTCAATGCCATGAAACAGGGTGTGAGAGCGGGCACCCCACCAGTGCGTGAACTGGGTGAGGGGCTGGCACCCTTCACATGACGCGGGGTTTGAGGGCCTAACTGATTTCAGTGCCATGAATCGGCGGTGAGGTCCGGGCACCCCTACAGCACCATGACCTGGGGTGTTGGCTTGGCCTGATTTCAGTGCCATGAATCGGGGGTGTGAGGGCCTGGCCTGATTTCAGTGCCATGAATCAGGGTGTGAGGCCGGGCACCCCTCCAGCACCATGCCCTGGGTGTGAGGGCTGGCACCCTTCAGTGCCATGAACCTGGGTGTGAGGGCCGGTCACCTTCAGACATGACCTGGGGTGACAGGGCCGGGCACCCCTTCGTGCACATGAAATGGGTGTGAATGCCCGGCACCCCTACAGTGTTGTGAACCGGGTTAGAGGGCCGCACCTTCAGTGCCATGAACCTGGGTGAGGGCCGGTCACCCTTCAGTG
Organism: Homarus americanus; assembly: GCF_018991925.1. NCBI lineage: Eukaryota > Metazoa > Arthropoda > Malacostraca > Decapoda > Nephropidae > Homarus > Homarus americanus. The sequence continues at coordinate 18,818 of NW_024725544.1, read as the reverse complement.
ACATGACCTGGGGTGTCAGGGCCGGGCACCCTTTCGTGACATGAACCGGTGTGTGAATGCCCGGCACCCCACAGTGCGTGAACCGTGAAGGCCGGGCATCCCTCCAGCACCATGACCCGGATTGTGAGGGCCGGGCACCCCTTCAGTGCCATGAACCGGGGTGTGAGGGCCGGGACATCATCAGTGCGAACCGTGTGAGGGCCGGGCATCCTTTCAGTGCCATGAAAGGGGGGTGAAGGCCGGGCACCCCACAGTGCTTTGAACCGGGGTGTGGAGGCCGGGCACCCTTCAGCACCAAGGACTGGGGTGAGGGCCGGGCACCCCATCAGTGCCATGAACTGGGGTGTGATGGCCGGGCATCCTTCAGTGATGACTGGGAGTGAGGGCCGGGGACCCTCCAGCACCATGACCGAGTGTGAGGGCCGGCACCCCTTCAGTGCCATGAACACGGGTGGGCAGGGCCGGCACCCCTTTAGTGCCATGAACCGGGGTGTGATGGCCGGGCACCCTTTCAGTGCCCTGAAACGGGGTGTGAGTGCAGGGCACCCCTACAGTGTTATGAACCGGGGGTGAGGGCTGGCACCCTTCCCATGACCTGGGTAATGGCAACCCCTTCAGTGCCCTGACCCGGGGTGAGGGCTGGGTATCCCTCCAGCACCATCGCTCCGTGGTGTGAGGGCTGGACACCACCAGTGACAGAACGTGGTGTGATGTCCGCACACTTTCAGTGCCATGAAACAGGGTGGAGGCCGGGCACCCCATCAGTGCCAAGGAACCAGGGTGAGGTGCAGGGCACCCCTACAGTGCTATGAACTGGGTGAGGGCTGGCATCCCTTCCCATGACGCGGGGTGTAAGGCTGGGCAACCCTTCAGTGCCCTGACCTGGGGTGTGAGGGCCGGCACCCCAGCACCATGACCGTGGTGTGAGGGCCGGACACTCAATTCAGTGACATGACCCGGGTGTGAGGGCCGGGCACCTTCAGCACCATGACCTGGGTGTGAGGGCGGGCACCCCATCAGTGCCATGATCCAGGTGTGGAGGGCTGGCACCCCCTTCACATGACCCGGGGTGTGAGGGCTGGCACCCCTTCACATGACCTGGGGTGTGAGGGCCGGGCACCCTTCAGTGCCATGGAACCGGGTGAGGGCCGGGCACATCTTCAGTGCCATGAACCTGGGTGTGAGGCCTGGCACCCTTCAGTGCCATGAAAGGGAAGGCCGGGCACCCCTACAGTGCTTGGAACCTGGGTGTGAGGGCTGGGCACCCTTCAGCACCATGACTCGGGGTGTGGAGGGCCGGCTGGCCACCCCATCAGTGCCATGAACCGGGGTGTGATGGCTGGCACCTTCAGTGACATGACCCGGGAGGAGGGCCAGGCACCCTTTAGTGACATGACTGGGAGGAGGGCCGGGGACCCCTCCAGCACCATGACCAGGAGGTGAGGGCGGGCACCTCAGTGCCATGAACACGGTGGAGGGCCGGGCACCCCTTCAGTGCCATGAACCGGGTGTGAGGCCGGGCACCTCAGTGCCATGAAACGGGTGTGAGTGCAGGGCACCCCTACAGTGTTATGAACTGGGTGTGAGGGCCGGGCACCCCTTCCCATGACCTGGTGTAATGGCTGGCAACCCTTCAGTGCCCTGACCCGGGGGTGAGGGCCGGGTACCCCCTCCAGCACCATCGCCTGGAGTGAGGGCTGGACACCAATTCAGTGACATGAACTGGGGTGTGATGGCCGGGCACACCTTCAGTGCCATGAACCTGGGTTGAGGGCCGGCACCCCTTCAGTGCCATGAACCGGGGTGTGAGTGCAGGGCACCCTACAGTGTTAGCGAACCAGTGTGAGGGCCGGGCACCCTTCCCAAGACGCGCGGGGTGGCCGGGCAACCCTTCAGTGCCCTGACCCGGGTAAGGGCCGGGCACCCCTGGAGCACTATGGCCTGTGGTGTGAGGGCCGGACACCATTCAGTGACATGAACTCCAGTGCCATGAACCGGGGAGTGAGGGCCAGGCTCCCTTCCAGTGCCATCAAACGGGGTGTAGGTGCAAGGCACACAGTGTTATAGACCGGGTGTGAGGCCGGGCACCCTTCCCTTGACCGGGGTGTGTGTGTGGGCAGCCTTGGTGCCCTGACCCGGGGTGTGAGGGGCCTGCCCCTCAGCACCATGGCCCGTGGTGTGGGGGTGGACACAATTCAGTGACATGAACTGGGGTGTGAGGGCGGGCACCTTTTAGTGCCATGGAAACAGCGTGTGAGGGCCCGGGCACTACAGTGCTGCGAACCATGATTAGGGCCGGGCACCCCCTCCACACACAGCGGGGTTTGAGGCCTGGCTCGGTTCAGTGCCATGAATCAGCGTGTGAGGGCCAGGCACCTTCCTTTCCTGTTGGGGTGGGGCTTGGCTCAATTCCTGCCTGAATCCAGGGTGCTGAGGCCAGCTCGATTTCCAGTGCGCTGAATCAGGGTGTGAGGCCCGTGCCCCATCAGCACCATGACCCTGGGTGTGAGGCCGGACACCCCTCCAGCACCATGTGGTGTGAGGCCGGGCACCCCTTCAGCACCATGACTTGGGGTGTGAGGGCCGGGCACCTTCAGTGCCCTGAAACGGGGTGTGAAGGCCAGGCACTACAGTGCTGTGAACCGGGGTGTGAGGGCCGGGCACCCCATCAGTGCCATGAACCGGGGTGTGAGGGCCGGGCACCTTCGTGACATGACCCGGGGTGTGAGGCCGGGCACCTCACATGACCCGGGGTGTAGGTGGGCACCCTTCAGTGCCTGACCCGGGGTGTGAGGCCGGACACAATTCAGTGAAATGACTCGGGGTGTGACGGCGGGCTCCCCTTCAGTGACATGAACTGGGGTGTGAGGGCTGGCACCCCTTCAGCACCATGACCCGGGGTGTTGGGGAGGCTTGCTCAGTTTGCCATGATGGGGTGTGAGGGCCTGGCTCGTTTAAGTGCCATGAATCAGGGTGTGAGGGTCAGGCACCCCTTCAGTGACATGACCCGAAGGTGTGAGGGCCGGGCACCCTCAGCACCATGCCCAGGGTGTGGCCAGGCACCCCTTCAGTAAATGACCAGGGGTGTGAGGCCAGGTACCTTCGTGACATGACCCGGGGTGCGGGGTCGGGCACCCTCCAGCACCATGACCGAGTGTGAGGCCGGACACCATTCAGTGACATGACCCAGTGTGTGTGACGGTCGGGCACCACTTCAGTGACATGACCCAGGGTGTGAGGGCCGGGCACCCTCCAGCACCATGACCCGGGGTGTGAGGGCCCACGCACCCTTTAGTGTCATGAACCGGGATGTGAGGCCGGGCACCCTTTCAGTGCCATGAAGCAGGGTGTGAGGGCCGGGCACCCCTCCAGCACCATGCCCCGGGGTGTGAGGGCCGGGCACCCCTTCAGTGAAATGACCCGGGGTGTGGCCGGGCACCCCTTTAGTGACATGACCCGGGGGTGCAGGGTCGGGCACCCCTCAGCACCATGACGGTATGAGGGCCGGGCACCTCAGCACCATGGGCCGGCGTGTGGGGCGGACACCATTCGTGACGCGGCCGGTGTGTCGGCGTCGGGCACCACTTCAGTGACATGACCCAGGGTGTGAGGCCGGGCACCCTCAGCACCATCACCCGGGGTGTGAGGCCAACCATCCCTTTAGTGTCATGAACCGGGATGTGAGGGCCGGGCACCTTGTGCCATGAAACAGGGTGTGAGGGCCGGGCACCCCACCAGTGCTGCGAACCGGGGTGTGAGGGCCTGGCTCGATTTCAGTGCCATGAATCGGGTTGTTAGGGCCGGGTACCCCATCAGCACCATGACCCGGGGTGTGAAGGCCGGGCACCCCTCAACACCATGACCCAGGTGTGAGGGCCGGGCACCCTAGCGTGTGAACCGGGGTGTGAGGGCCGGGCACCTTCAGTGCCATGAAGCGGGGTGTGAGGGCCGGCACCTTGGTCCATTACCGGGTGTGAGGGCCGTGTACCCTTATTGACATGACCCGGGGTGTGAGGCCGGGCACCCTTTAAGTGACATGTCCCAGGATGTGAGGGCCGGGGATCCTCAGCACCATGACCCGGAGTGTGCAGGCCAGGCACCCCTTGTGCCATGAACAGGGTGAGGCCAGGCACCCCAGTGCCATGAACCGGGGTGTGAGGCAGGCACCCTTTCAGTGCCATGAGCAGGGTGTGGGGGGCACCCCTATAGTGCTGTGAACCGGGGTGTGAGGCCAGGCACCCCTTCAGCACCATGACTCGGTGTGAGGGCCGGGCACCCTTTCAGTGCCCTGAAATGGGGTGTGAGGCCAGGCACCCCTACAGTGCTGTGACGGGTTGTGAGGGCCGGGCACCCCATCAGTGCCATGAACCGGGGTGTGGGGCCGGGCACCCTGAAGTGACATGACCCGGGGGTGAGGGCCGGGCACCCCCACATGACCCGGGGTGTGAGGCCAGGCGCCCTTCACATGACCCGGGTGTGAGGCCAGGCACCCCTTCAGCACCATGACTCGGGGCGTGAGAAACGGGCACCCATCAGTGCCTTGAACCGGGAGTGAGGGCGGGCCCCTTCAGTGCCATGACCGGTGTGAGGGCAGGCACCCCATCAGTGCCATGACCCGGGGTGTTGGGGCTTGCTCGATTTCATTGCCATGAATCGGGGTGTGAGGGCCTGGCTCGATTTAAGTGCCATGAATCAGGGTGTGGTCAGGCACCCCTTCAGTGACATGATCCGGGGTGTGAGGGCCGGCACCCTCAGCACCATGGCCCGGCGTGTGGTCGGACACCCATTCAGTGACATGACCCGGTGTGTGACGGTGGGCACCACTTGTGACATGAGCCAGGGTGTGAGGCCAGGCACCCTCCAGCACCATGACCCGGGGTGTGAGGGCGGGCACTCAGTGCCATGAAACAGGGTGTGAGGGCCGGGCACCCCACCAGTGCTGCAGACCAGGGTGTGGGGCCTGGCTCGATTTCAGTGCCATGAATCGGGTTGTTGGGGCCAGGTACCCCATCAGCACCATGACCCGGGTGTGAGCCGGGCACCCTCCAGCACCATGAACCGGTGTGTGAGGCCAGGACACCCATTCAGTGACATGACCGGTGTGACGGCCGGGCACCCCATCAGTGCCATGACCCGGGGTTTGAGGCGGGCACCCTTTCAGTGACATGACCCGGGGTGTGAGGGCGGGCGCATAAGTGCCATGAAGCGGGGTGTGGTGCCGGGCACCCTTACAGTGCTGAACCAGGGTGTGAGGCCGGGCACCCTTCACATGACCCGGGGTGTGAGGGCCAGGCACCCCTTCACATGACCCGGGGTGAGGGCCGGGCACCCCTTCAGCAGCATGACTCGGTGTGAGGCCGGGCACCCCATCAGTGCCATGAACCGGTGAGTGAGGGCCGTGCTCGCTTGTGCCATGACTCCGGGTTTGAGCAGGCACCTTTCAGTGATATGACACGGGGTGTGATGGCCGGGCACCTCTAAGTGCCATGAAACGGGGGTGAGTGCCGGGCACCCATACAGTGCTGAACCAGGGTGTGAGGGTCAGGCACTTCACATGACCCGGGTGTCAGGGCCAGGGGCACCCCTCTGCACCATGACCAGGGTGTAGGAGGGCACCCCATCAGTGCCATGAACCGTGATGAGAGGGCGGGCACCCCTTCAGTCAGCATGAGCAGGGGTGTGGGCAGGGCACCCCTACAGTGTTATGAACCGGGGTGTGAGGCCGGGCACCCTTAGTGCCATGAACTTGGGTGTGAGGGCGGGCACCCCTTCAGTGACATGACCCGGGGTGTGAGGCCAGGCACCCTTTCAGCACCATGACTCGGGGTTTGAGGGCCGGGCACCCCATCAGTGCCATGAACCGGGGTGTGAGGGCCGGGCACCTTCTGTGACATGACCCGGGGTGTGAGGGCCGGGCACCAGTCCCATAACCCGGGGTGTGAGGGCGGGCACCTCACATGACCCGGGGCACCATCGTGCCCTGTCCCGGGGTATGAGGCCGCGCACCCTCCAGCACCATGGCTCGGGGTCTGAGGGCAGGCACCCATTCAGTGACATGACCCGGGTGTGACGGCCGGGCACCCTTCAGTGACATGACCCAGGGTGTGAGGCAGGGGTACCTCCAGCACCATCCCCGCGGTGTGAGGCCAAAGCACCCTCCAGCACCATGACCGGAGTGTGAGGCCGGGCACCCTTAGTGCCATGAGCAGGGTGTGAAGGCCGGGCTCCCTACAGTGCTTTGAACCGGAGTGTGAGCGCCGGGCACCCCATCCTGACCCGGGTGGAGGGCCGGGCACCCCTCTAGCACCATGACCCAGGGTGTGAAGGCCGGGCACCCCATAAAAGCCATGAACCGTGGTGGTGCAGGCACCCTTCAGTGCTATGAACCGGGGTGTGAGGCCGGGCACCCTTTCAGTGCCCTGAGCAGGGGTGTGAAGGCAGGGCACCCCTACAGTGCTGTGAAGCAGGGTGTGAGGGCCAGGCACCTTCACATGACCCAGGGTGTGAGGGCTGGGCACCTTCAGCACCATGACTCGGGGTGTGAGGGCCAGGCACCCCTTCACATGACCCGGGGTGTCAGGCCGGGCACCCCATAAGTGCCATGAACAGTGGTGTGAGGCAGGCACCCTTCAGTGCCATGAAACAGGGTGTGGTCAGGGCACCCCTACAGTGTTATGAACCGGGGTGTGAGGGCAGGCACCCCTTCACATGACCCGGGGTGTAGGGCTGGGCACCTTCAGTGCCTGACCCGGTGTGAGCCAGGCACCCCTCAGCACCATGGCCCGGGGTGTGGGCCGGACACCAATTCAGTGACATGACCCGGGGTGTGAGAGGCTGGGCATCACTAGTGACATGACACACGGGGTGTGTGGGCCGGGCACCCTTTCAGTGACCTCTCCCGGGGTGAGGGCCGGAGCACCCTTTCAGTGCCATGAAACAGGAGTGTGAGCTGGGCACCCCTACAGTGCCCTTAAGGTCAGGTGTGAGACCAGGCATCCTTAGCACCATGACCCCAGGTGTTAGGGCTTAGCTCGATTTCAGTGCTGGTCAGGTGTGAGCCTGGCTCATTCAGTGGCATGGTCCAGTGATGTGAGGGCCAGGCACCCTTCAGTTACATGACCCGGGTGTGACGGCCGGTCACCCTCCAGCACCATGCCCCCTGGGTTTGAGGGCCAGGCACGCTAGTGCCGCAGACCTGGGTGTGAGGGGCGGTCACTCCTTCCAGTGACATGACCCAGGGTGTTAGGACCAGGCACCTGTAGTGACATGACCCGGGGTGCGAGGGCGGGCACCCCTCCAGCACCATGGCTCCGGGGTGTGAGGGCCAGACACCCCATTCAGTGACATGACCGGGGTGTGAGGGCGGGCACCTTTTCCCAGTGCCTGAACCTGGTGCTGGGCAAGCCACCCCTCCAGCACCATGACCCAGTGTGAGGAGCCCGTGCCCTTCAGTGCTATGAACCGGGGTGTGACGGCCGGGTGCCCTTCGTGGCTTGCCTTGACCCCGGGGTGTGAGGGCCAGGCACCCTTTCAATGCAGAGCAGGGTGTGAAGGCCAGGGACCCCTACAGTCTTGAACCAGGGGTGTGACGGCCGGGGCACCCTTCAGTGAGCATGACCTTGGGGTGTGTGGGCCGGGCACCCTCAGTGCACCTGGAAGGAACCTTCCCTGGGTGTGAGGGCAGTCCTGTAGTGGCATGACCCGGGGAGTGTGAGGGCCAGGCTTGCCCCAGGAACATGACTCGGGGTGGGAGGGTCAGGCACCCCTCCCAGCACATGACCCGGAGTGTGAGGCCGGGCACCCCTTCAATTATAAACCGGGGTGTGAGGGCGGGCACCCCTCATTGCCATGAAACTGGGTGTGAGTGCAGGGCACCCTTTAGTGCCATGACCCTGGATGTGAGCCAGTCCCTCCTTCAGTGACATGACCCGAGGTGTGAGGGCGGGCACCCCTTCAGTGCCATGACCCGGGGTGTGACAGCCCAGCTTTACCCCTTCAGTGACAAGACCCGGGGTGTGAGGCGGGCTGCCTCAGCACCATGCCCGGAGTGTGAGGGCCAGGCACCCCTTAGTGCCACCAGACCTGGGTGTGGGCCAGTCACTCCCTTCAGTGACATGACCCGGGGTGTCAGGGCGAGAGTTCCCTCCAGCACCATAGGCAGGTGTGAGGGCCGGGCACGCCTTCAGTGACATGACCCCAGGTGTGTGAGGGCCGGGCACCCTTTTAGTGACATGACCCGGGGTGTGAGGCCGGGATCCCTCAGCACCATGACCCGGTGTGAGCCAGGCACCTTCAGTGGCATGAACAGGGTTGTGAGGCCAGGCACCCCTTCAGTGCCATGAAAAGTGCGCCGGGCACTACAGTGCTGTGACTTGAGGTGTAAGCCATGCACCCCTTCCCAGTGCATGAACCGGGGTGTGAGGCGGGCACCTCACATGAATCCAGTGTGAGGCCGGGCACCTCAAACCATGACCCAGTGTGAGTGGGCACCCCTACAGTGCTGTGAACCAGGGGTGTGAGGCCGTGTGCACCCTTGTGACATGACCCGGGAGTTGCGGGGCCAGGCACCTTGGTGACATGTCCCGGGATGTGGCAGGGGCCGGGGATCCTCAGGCATGAGCCGGGTGTGAGGGCCGGGCACCCTATAGTGCTGTGAACCGAAGGTGTGAGGTTGACACCTCCAACACCATGACTCGGGGGTGTGAGGGCCGAGGCCCTTCAGTGCCTAAGCGGGGTGTGAGCCGACCTCTACAGTGCTGTGAACCCGGGTGTGAGGGCAGTGCCCCTTCATGACCCGGGGTGTGGGGCGGGCGCCCCTTCCACATGACCCGGGGTGTGAGGCCAGGTTCCCCTTCAGCACCATGACTGGTGTGATAAACGGGCACCCCATCAGTGCCTTGAACCGAGTGTCGGCGGGCTCCATTCAGTGCCATGACCCGAGTGGGCCAGGCACCCCATCAGTGCCATGAACCGGGTGTGAGGGCCGGGCACCCCGTCAGTGACATGACCAGGGTGTGAGGCCGACACCCTGTGAGGCGGGCACCCCATCAGTGCCATGAACCGGGGTGTGAGGCAGGGACCCTACAGTGCTGTGGCGGGGTGTGACGGGCACCCCTTCAGTGACATGACCCGGGTGTGTGGGCGGGCACCCTTTCAGTGCCATGAACCTGGGTGTGAGGCCGGGCTCCCATTCAGTGCCATGACCCAGGGTTGAGGGCCGGGCACCCCATCAGTGCCATGAACGGTGTGAGGCCGGGCACCTTCAGCACCAGAATCGGGTGTGGGGCGGGCACCCCATCAGTGTCATGAACCGGGTGTGAGGGCGGGCACCTTCACCGGGGTGTGAGGGCGGGCCTTCCCATGACCCGGGTGTGAGGCGGGGCACCCCTTCAGCACCATGAAACGGGGTGTGATTGCCGGCACCCACCGTGGTTTGAACCAGGTGTGAGCCGGGCACCTCACACCGGTGTCAGGGCCGGGCACCCCTTCACATGACCCGGGTGTAAGGGCGGGCACCTTCAGTGCCTGACCGGGGTGTGGGCGGACACCAATTCAGTAAAATGACTCGAGGTGTGACGGCGGGCTCCTTCAGTGACATGACCTGAGGTGTGAGCATCCTTCAGTGACATGACCGGGTGTGACGGCCGGGCACCTTCAGTGACATGACCGGGGTGTGTGGGCGGGCACCCTTTCAGTGCCATGAACCTGGGTTGAGGGCCGGTCACATTCAGTGACATGACCCGAAGTGTGAGGGCGGCACTTGCCCAGGGACATCAGCTCGGGGTGGGAGGGTCAGGCACCCTCCAGCACCATGACCCGTGTGAGGGCGGGCACCCTTCAGTGCCATAAACCGGGGTGTGAGGGCGGGCACCCCATAAGTGCCATGAAACTGGGTGTGAGTGCAGGGCACCCCTTTAGTGCCATGAACTTGGATGTGGGCGGGTCACTCCTTCAGTGACATGACCGGGGTGTGAGGGCGGGCACCCCTTCAGTGCCATGACCGGGTGTGACGGCCAAGCACCTTCAGTGACAAGACCCGGGGTGTGAGGGCAGGTACCCTCAGCACCATGCCCGGGTGTGAGGCCAGGCACCCCTTTAGTGCCATGAACCTTGGTGTGAGGCCAGTCACTCCTTCAGTGACATGACCCGGGGTGTCGGGCCGGGAACCCCTCAACACCGAGCCCGATGTGAGGCGGGCACGCCTTCATGACATGACCCGGGTGTGGGCCGGCGCCCTCAGTGACATGACCGGGTGTGAGGGCAGGGGATCCCTCCAGCACCATGACCAGTGTGAGACCAGGCACCCCTTCAGTGACATGAACAGGGTTGTGAGGCCGGCACCCTTTCAGTGCCATGAAAAGGGTGTAAGCCGGCACCCCTACAGTGCTGTCCCCGGGTGTCGCTCCTACAGTGCTGTGAACCGGGGTGTGAGCGGCACCCGTTCACATGATCCGGGTGAGGGCGGGCACCTCAAAACGGCCGGGTGTGAGTGCGGGCACCCTGATGCTGTGAACCGGGGTGTGAGGGCGTGTACCCTTATTGACATGACCCGGGGTGTGAGGCCGGGCACCTTTGGTGACATGTCCCGGGATGTGAGGGCGGGGATCCTCCAGCACCATGACCCCGAGTGTGAGCCGGGCACCCCTAAGTGCTGTGAAGGGGTGTGAGGGCCGGGCACCCCTTCAGCACCATGACTCAGGGGTGAGGCAGGCACCCCCAGTGCCCTGAAACGGGGTGATGAGGCAGGTACTCCTACAGTGCTGTGAACCGGGTGGGGCAGGTACCCCTTCACATGACCCGGGGTGTGAGCCGGGCGCCCCTTCACATGACCCGGGGTGTGAGGCCGGGTTCCCCTTCAGCACCATGACTCGGGGTGTGATAGCGGGCACCCCATCAGTGCCTTGAACCGGGGGTGAGGGCGGGCTCCATTCAGTGCCATGACCCGGGGTGTGAGGGCCGGGCACCCCATCAGTGCCATGAACCGGGGTGTGAGGGCCGGGCACCTTCAGTGACATGACCCGGGGTGTGAGGCCGGGCACCCCATCAGTGCCATGAACCGGGGTGTGAAGGCCGGGGACTACAGTGCTGTGAAGCGGGGTGTGACGGCCGGGCACCCCTTCAGTGACATGACCCGGGGTGTGGGCTGGCACCCTTTCAGTGCCATGAACCTGGGTGTGAGGCGGGCTCCCATTCAGTGCCATGACCCAGGGTGTGAGCCGGGCACCCCATCAGTGCCATGAACCGGGGTGTGAGGCCGACTCCCAGCACCATGAATCGGGTGTGGGCGGGCACCCCATCAGTGCCATGAACCGGGGTGTGAGGCGGGCACCCCTTCACATAACCCGGGGTGTGAGGGCCGGGCACCCCTTCACATGACCCGGGTGTGAGGGCAGGCACCCCTTCAGCACCATGAAACAGGGGTGTGATTGCGGGCACCCATACCGTGGTTTGAACCAGGGTGTGAGGGCAGGCACCCCTTCCCATGACCCGGGGTGTAGGGCCGGGCACCCTTCACATGACCCGGGTGTAAGGGCCGGGCACCCCTTCAGTGCCCTGACCCGGGGTGTGAGGCCGGACACCAATTCAGTGAAATGACTCAGGTGTGGCCGGGCTCCCCTTCAGTGACATGACCTGGGGTGTGAGGGCTGGGCATCCTTCAGTGACATGACCCGGGGTGTGAAGGCCGGGCACCCCTACAGTGCCATGAATCGGGGTGTGAGGGCCGGGCACCCCTTCACATGACGTGGGGTGTGAGGGCCTGGCTCGATTTCAGTGCCATGAATCGGGTTGTTGGGGCCGGGTACCCCATCAGCACCATGACCCGGGGTGTGAGGGCCGTGCACGCCATCAGTGACTTGACCCAGGGTGTGAGGGCCGGGCACCCTTTTTAGTGACATGACCCGGGGTGTGAGGGCCGGGGATCCCTCCCGCACCATGACCCGGAGTATGAGAGCCGGGCACCCCTTCAGTGCCATGGGGTGTGAGCCGGGCACCCTTTCAGTGCAGAGTGTGAGCAGGCACCTAACATGCCCAGGCCGGGCACCCCAGTGCCATGAACCGGGGTGTGAGGGCCGGGCACATCTTCAATGCCATGAACCGGGGTGAGGGCGGGCACCTTTCAGTGCCATGCAGGGGTGTGAAGGCCATGCACCCCTACAGTGTGAACCGGGGTGTGAGGCGGGCATGACCCGGTGTGAGTGCCGGGCACCCCAGTGCTGTGAACCGGGGTGTGAGGCCGGCACCCCTTCAGTGCCATGAAGCGGGGTGTGAGCAGGCACCTTTAGGTCCATGACCCGGGGTGTGAGGCCGTGTACCCTTATTGACATGACCAGGGTGTGAGGGCCAGGCACCTTTAGTGACATGTCCCGGGATGTGAGGGCCGGGGATCCCTCCAGCACCATGACCCGGGTGTAGGGGCCAGGCACCCCTTCAGTGCCATGAACAGGGGTGAGGCGGGCACCCCTTCAGTGCCATGAAAGGGGTGTGAGGGCGGGCACCAGTGCCCTCAAACGGGGTGTGAAGGCGGGCACTCCTACAGTGCTGTGAAAGCGGTGTGAGGGGCAGGTACCCCTTCACATGACCCGGGGTGAGGCCGGGGCGCCTTCACATGACTCGGGGTGTGAGGCGGGCACCCCTTCAGCACCATGATCGGGGGTGTGAGAAACGGGCACCCCATCAGTGCCTTGAACCTGGGGTGAGGCTCCATTCAGTGCCATGACCCGGGGTGTGGCCGGGCACCTTCAGTGACATGACCCAGGGTGTGAGGGCCGGGCACCCTTCAGCACATGACTCGGGTGTGAGGGCCGGGCACCCTTCTGTGACATTACCCGGGGTGTGAGGGCCGGGCACCCCTTCACATAACCCGGGGTGTGAGGCCGGGCACCCCTTCACATGACCCGGGGTGTGAGGCCGGGCACCCCTTCAGCACCATGAAGCAGGTGTGAGGCGGGCACCCCTACAGTGCTTTGAACAGTGTGAGCGCCGGGCACATCACATGACCCGGGGTGTGAGGCCGGGCACCCTCTAGCACCATGACCCGGGGTGTGAGGCCGGGCACCCCATAAAAGCCATGAACCGTGGTGTGAGTGCGGGCACCCCTTCAGTGCCATGAACCGGTGTGAGGGCCGGGCACCCTTTCAGTGCCATGAAAGGGGTGTGAGCCATGCACCCCTACAGTGCTGTGAACCGGGGTGTGAGGGCGGGGCACCCTCCAACACATGACCCGGGAGTGAGTGCGGGCACCCCAGTGCTGTGAACCGGGGTGTGAAGGCCGGGCACCCCTTCAGTGCCATGAAGCGGGGTGTGAGGCCGGGCACCTTTGGGTCCATGACCCGGGGTGTGAAGGCCGTGTGCCCTTATTGACGCATGCCCGGGGTGTGAGGGCCGGGCACCCCTTTAGTGACATGTCCCGGGATGTGAGGGCAGGATCCCTCAACACCATGACCCGGAGTGTGAGGGCGGGCTTCAGTGCCATGAACAGGGGTGTGGGGCCAGGCACCCTTTCAGTGCCATGAAAGGGGGTGTGAGGGCGGGCACCCTTTCAGTGCCCTCAAACGGGGGTGTGAAGGCCGGGCACTCCTACAGTGTGAACCGGAGTGTGAGGCGGGTACCCCTTCACATGACCCGGGGTGTGAGGCGGCGCCCTTCACATGACTGGGTGTGAGGGCGGGCCTTCAGCACCATGACTCGGGGTGTGAGAGCAGGCACCCCAGTGCACTATGGGCTCTCATTCAGTGCCATGACCCGGGGTGTGAGGCCGGGCACCCCATCATTGCCATGAACCGGGGTGTGAGGGCCAGGCACCCCTTCAGTACTGACCCGGGGTGTGAGGGCCGGGCACCCTTCCTCACCATGACTCGGGGTGTGAGGCGGGCACCCCTTCTGTGACCTTACCCGGGGTGTGAGGGCCGGGCACCTTCACATAACCCGGTGTGAGGGCCAGGCACCTCCTTTGGGTGTGAGCCAGGCACCCCTCAGCACCATGAAACAGGGTGTGAGCCAGGCACCCTACAGTGCTGAACCGGGTGTGAGCGCCGGGCACCCCATCACATGACCCGGTGTGAGGGCCGGGGCACCCCTCCTAGCACCATGACCCGGGGTGTGAGGCCGGGCACCCCATAAAACCATGAACCGTGGTGTGAGTGCCGGAGGCACCTTCAGTGCCATGAACCGGGGTGTGTGAGGGCCGGGCACCTTTCAGTGCTCCCTGGAAAAACAGGGTGTGAAGGCCAGGCACCCCTACAGTGCTGTGAAGCAGTGTGTGAGGGCCAGGCACCTTCACATATTGGGGAGCTGGGCACCCCTTCAGCACCATGACTCAGGGGTGTGAGGCCCAGGGCACCTGACCGGGGTGTCAGGGCCGGGCACCTATAAAGTGCCATGAACCGTGGTGTGAGGCTGGGCACCCCTTCAGTGCCATGAGAGCAGGGTGTGAGGGCAGGGCACCCCTACAGTGTTATGAACCACAACAGGGGTGAGGCCAGGCACCCCTCACATGACCCGGGGTGCTGTGGGGCTGGGCACCCCGCTGGTGCCCTGACCCAGGGGTGTGAGGCAGGCACCTCCAGCACCATGGCCCGGGGTGTGAGGCGGGACACCAATTCAGTGACATGACCAGGTGTGAGGGCTTGGCATCCTTTAGTGACGCATGACATGGGGTGTGTGTGGGCCGGGCACCCTTTCATTGTTTATATCCCGGGGTGTGAGGGCTGGGCACCCCTTCCACACATGACCCAGGGTGTCAGGGCCAGGCACCCCCCATAAGATGCCATGAACCGTGGTGTGAGGCTGGGCTGCTTCAGTGCCATGAAACAGGTGTGAGGCAGAACACCCCTACAGTGTTATGAACAGGGTATGAGGCAGGCACCCCTTCCATGACCCAGGGGTGTAAGGGCTGGGCACCCCTTTCAGAGTGCACTAGCCGGAGTGTGAGCCGGGCACCCCTCCTTTCCTTGGCCCAGGGGTGTGAGGGCCGGACACCAATTCAGTGAGCATGACCGGGGTGTGAGGGCTGGGCATGCTTAGTGACATGACATGGGGTGTGTGGGCCAGGCACCCTTTCAATGTTTTTATATCCGGGGTGTGAGGGCGGGACACCTTTCAGTGCCATGAAACAGGGTGTGTGAGGCTGGGCACCTACAGTGCATGAGTGAGTGTGAGGACCCGGGCATCCTTCAGCACCTATGACCCAGGTGTTGGGGCAATTCAGTGCCATGAATCAGGGTGTGAGAACTGCTCGATTTCAGTGGCATGAATCCAGGGAGTGTGAGGGCCAGGCACCTTCTGGTTGCACTTGACCAGGGTGTGACGGCCAGTCACCCTCCAGCACCATGCTGGGTTTGAGGGCTGGGCACCCCTTTAGTGCCATGAACCTGGGTGTGAGGGCCGACACTCAGCCCAGTGACATGACCCAGGGGTGTGAGGACCGGGCACCCTGTAGTGCCATGAACCTGGGTGCTAAGGTGCGACCCACCCCTCCAGCACCTTGACCCGGGGTGCGGGGCCGGGCACCCCCTCCAGCACCATGGCTCCCGGGGTGTGAGGCCAGACACCCATTCAGTGACATGACCCGGGGTGGGACGGCCAGGCACTCCTTTAGTGCCATGAACCTGGAGTGTGAGGGCCGGAGTCCTCCTTCAAATGATGACATGACCCAGGGTGTGAGGGCCCGGGCACCCCTTCCAGTGCCATGAACCTGGGTGCTAAGGCCGACCACCCCCTCAGCACCATGACCCGGAGTGTGAGGGCCGTGCACCCCTTCAGGTGCCATGAATCAGGTGTGGCGGCCGGGCACCCTATTGAAACATGACCGGGGTGTGAGGCCAGCGCGCCCCTTCAATGCCATGAAGCAGGGGTGTGAAGGCCGGAGACCCCGACAGTGCTGTGAACCGGGGTGTGACGGCCGGGCACCCCTTCAGCTGCATGACCCGAGGGTGTGTGGGCCGGGCACCCTTTCAGTGCCATGAACCTGGGTGTGAGGCCAGTCACACCTTCAGTGACATGACCCGAAGTGTGAGGGCCGGGCACCTTTAGGGACATGACTCGGGGTGGGAGGTTCAGGCACCCTCCAGCACCATGACCCCGGAGTGTGAGGGCCAGGTTACCCCTTCAATGCCATAAACCGGGGTGTGAGCCCATGGGCACCCCATAAGTGCCATGAAACTGGGTGTGGTGGGGCACCCCTTTAGTGCCTTGAACCTGGGTGTGAGGCCGGTCACTCCTTCAGTGACATGACCCAGGGGTGTAGGGCCAGGTTGCCTTCCAGTGCCATGACCCGGGGTGTGGCAGCCAGCACCACCTTCAGTGACAAGACCGAGTGTGGGGGCCAGGTGCCTCAACACCATGCCCAGGGTGTGAGGTCAGGCACCCCTTTAGTGCCATGAACCTGGGTGTGAGGCCGGTCACTCCTTCAGTGACATGACCCGGGGTGTCAGGGCCAGGGGACCTCTCAACACCATGACCGGAGTGTGAGGGCGGGCACGCCTTCAGTGACATGACCCAGGGGTGTGAGGCCAGGGCACCCTTTTAGTGAGCATGACCAGGTGTGAAGGCCTGGGATCCCTCCGCCTCAGGCCAGGTGTGAGGCCGTGCCCCTTCCAGTGCCATGAACAGTTGTGAGAATGGCACCCTTTCAGTGCTTTGAACCGGGTGTGAGCCGCCAGGCACCCATCATGACCCGGGGTGTGGTGGACACCCTCTAGCACCATGACCTGGGGTGTGAGAGCCGGGCACCCCATAAGCCATGAACCGTGGTGTGAGTGCGGGCACCCCTTCAGTGCTGCATGAACCGGGGTGTGAGGGCGGGCACCACTTTCAGTGCCACAAACGGGGTGTGAGCCAGGCACCCCCAGTGCCTGGCTGAAGCAGTGTGTGAACCCCTTCATGACCCGGGTGTGGGGCTGGGCACCCTTCCAGCACCATGACTCAGGTATGAGGCCAGGCACCTGGCCCCAGGGTGTAGGGCTGGGCACCCCTTCAGTGCCCCTGACCGGGTGTGAGGCGGGCACCCCTCCTTTCCTTGGCCCGGGGTGTGAGGGCAGACCTGAGTCAGTGACATGGCCAGGGTGTGAGGCTGGGCATCCCTTCGTGACATGACATGGGGTGTGGGCCAGGCATGCCCTTTCAGTGTTTATATCCCGGGGTGTGAGGGCCAGGCACCACTTCACATGACCGAGTGTCAGGGCCGGGGCACCCCCATAAGTGCTGTGAACCGTGAGGTGTGAGGGCTGGGCACCCCTTCAATTGCCATGTAAGCGGGGTGTGAGGCAGGGCACCCTACAGTGTTATGAACAGGTATGAGGGCCAGGCACCCCTTCATGACCCGGGTGTAGGGCTGGGCGCCTTCAGTGCCCTGACCCAGGGGTGTGAGCCGGGCACCCTCAGCACCATGGCCCGGGGTGTGAGGGCGGGACACCAATTCCAGTGACATGACCAGGGGTGAGGCTGGGCATCACTTTGGTGACATGACATGGGGTGTGTGGGCCGGGCTGCCTAGTGTTTATATCCCAGGGTGTGAGGCCAGGGCACCCCTTTCAGTGCCATGGGAAACAGAGATTAACGAGAAGGCTGGGCACAGCACCCCTACAATTGCCATGAGTCGGAGTGGACCGGGCATCCCTTCAGCTGTGGCCCCAGGTGTTGGGGCTTGGCTCAGACCAGTGCCATGAATCAGGGGTGTGAGGCCTTGCTCGATTTCCAGTGGCATGAATGAGAGTGTGAGGGCCAGGCACCTTCAGTTATGACCTGGGGTGGCTTGACCAGATGCCCCTCCAGCACCATGCCCTGGGTTTGAGGCTGCAGGCACCTTTAGTGCCATGAACCTGGGTGTGAGGGCCGGTCACTCCTTCAGTGACATGACCCGGGGTGAGACCAGGCACCTGTAGTGCCATGAACCTGGAGTGCTAAGGCAGAGCCACCCCTCCCAGCACCATGACCCCGGGGTCACGAGGCCGGGCACTGACCCCCACTGGCTCAAGGGTGTGAGGCCAGACACCCATTCAGTGAAAAGCACTTGACCAGGGTGGGACGGCCGGGCACTCCTTTGGTGCCATGAACCTGGAGTGTGAGGGCCGGTCACTCCTTCAGTGACATGACCGAAGGTCATGAGCCAGCTTCCAGTGCCATGAACCTGGGTGCTAAGGCCGACCACCCTCAGCACCATGACCCGGAGTGTGAGGCTGTGCACCTTCAGTGCTGAATCAGATGTGTGACGGCCAGGCACCCCGCGCCATTGACATGACCCGGGGTGGCGAGGCCCGGCACCCTTTCAATGCCATGAAGCAGGGTGTGAAGGCCAGGGACTGACAGTGCTGTGAACAGGTTCAGCCAGACACCCTTCAGTGATGACCTTGGGGTGTGTGGGCCAGGCACCCTTTCAGTGCCATGAACCTGGAGTGTGAGGCCGGTCACACCTTCAGTGACATGACCCAAGTGTGAGGGCAGGCACCTTTAGGGACATGACTTCGGGGTGGGAGGTCGGGCACCCTCCAGCACCATGACCGGAGTGTGAGGGGCCAGGTTACCCCTTCAGTGCTGCCATAAACCGGGGTGTGAGGCCATGACACCCTCAAGTGCCATGAAACTGGGTGTGAGTGCAGGCACACCCCAGGTGCCATGAACCTGGTGTGAGGCCGGTCACTCCTTCAGTGACATGACAGGGGTGTGAGGCCGGGCACCCCTTCAGTCATGACGGTGTGACGGCCAAACACCCTTCAGTGACAAGATTAGCCGGGGTGTGAGGGCCGGGTACCTCAGCACCATGCCCCAGGGGTGTGAGGCCAGGGCTGCCCAGGTGCCATGAACCTGGGTGTGAGGCCGGT
>NW_024725543.1:0-7223 GCF_018991925.1 Homarus americanus | reverse complement strand
CCCTCACCTTGGAGACGATTACTCCACACCGTAACGCTTGGAGGATCACCACATGAGAAGGTGTCAATACTTTCGAGTTAGCCCGACTGCAAACCGAGGCAGACAAGCGCCAACGCCGGAAAGACGCTGCCACCCCACCTCCCGCACTAGATGTAGCCCTCCACATGTGCAGTCTGTGATCGACACTGCCGGTCCCGTATCGGCCTCTTTAGTCACCTCAAAACTTACCAATGAAGGTGACATCCCAGATAACTCATATCATTGTATCATAGCTGGATGATCGTCATACTCGATTCCGAGTGACAGCAAAGTAGTAAGTAGTAGTAGTAGTAGTAGTAGTATGTGTGCATGTGTGTGTGTGTGTGTGCATCTACAGTGTTGCTGGGAACTACCAATTAATCTCTCTCTCTCTCTCTCTCTCTCTCTCTCTCTCACATGCATTCATAAACAATAATAACTAAGAGTACCTTTAAAAGAATAAATAAAAAGCAAGAAAAAAAAGAAACGCTTCATCACTTCCAAAACTTAAAAAAAAATAACCATTTTTTTTTCAAGTCTTCAAAAAACCTACAGAACCAGACTTTTTTAACGAAATTTTATTCAGTGTGTCTGAAATAAAACATTTTTCCGAGAGTTTCTGTACAGGACGAAAAACATATTCCCGTCATCTAGTGCGACCTTGGCGAACTATTTTAAAGACGAGGGAGTGAATCCAAGAGACGTACTCAGACACAGATACACACACACACACACACTCAAACATGTACGTTAATTTGACAGGACATACTTATTCGTACACAATTTAAATCAGAAACTTGTAAATACATATACAGTACATACAGAATAATGGAACAGACACACGCACACACATTACCATAGGGTAGACACGTGTCCGTTGATCAATTCACTACTGCTATGAAAGTGACAATTTCAACTGGGAAATGGTGGAAAACACAGTGTGAACAGTGTATGAATAGTGTGTGTGAACAGTGTGTGTGAACAGTGTGTGTGAACAGTGTATGAACAGTGTGTGTGAACAGTGTGTGTGAACAGTGTATGTGAACAGTGTATGAACAGTGTGTGAACAGTGTATGTGAACAGTGTATGAACAGTGTGTGAACAGTGTATGTGAACAGTGTATGAACAGTGTGTGAACAGTGTGTGTGAACGGTGTATAGACAGTGTGAACAGTGTGTGTGAACAGTGTGTGAACAGTGTGTGTGAACAGTGTGAACAGTGTGTGTGAACAATGTGTGTGAACAGTGTATGAACAGTGTGTGAGCAGTGTGTGTGAACAGTGTATGTGAACAGTGTAGACAATTATTGTGAACGGTGTGTGTGAACAGTGTGTATGTGAACAGTGTATGTGAACAGTGTATGAACGGTGTGTGTGAACAGTGTGTGTAGACAGGTATGAACAGTGTGTGAACAGTGTGTGTGAACAGTGTGTGGCAGTGTGTGTGGACAGTGTGTATGAACAGTGTATGAATAGTGTGTGTGAGCAGTGTATGTGAACAGTGTGTGTGAACAGTGTGTAAGCAGTGTGTGTGAACAGTGTGTGAACAGTGTATGAACAGTGTATGAACGGTGTGTGTGAACAGTGTATGTAGACAGTGTGTATAGACAGTGTGTGAACGGTGTGTGTGGAGTGTATGTGAACAGTGTATGAACGTGTGTGAACAGTGTGTGTGAACAGTGTGTGTGAACAGTGTGTGAACAGTGTGTGAACAGTGTGTGTGAACAGTGTATGAACAGTGTATGAATAGTGTGTGTGAACAGTGTATGTGAACAGTGTATGTGAACAGTGTGTAAACAGTGTGTGTGAACAGTGTGTGTGAACAGTGTATGAACAGTGTGTGAACAGTGTGTGTGAACAGTGTGTGTGAACAGTGTATGAACAGTGTGTGAACAGTGTGTGTGAACAGTGTATGAATAGTGTGTGTGAACAGTGTATGTGAACAGTGTATGAACACAGAGTGAACAGTGTATGAACAGTGTGTGTGAACAGTGTATGTACAATGTATACTTCTGCTGCGTTAGTGAACAGTGGCGGTAAACATGGGAACTGCCAGTGGTCGTCTTCCCCCTACAATGGCTCCCTGGACGACAGGTCGTAGTGCTACTAACAAGAGGCACTCACTACTGGCCCTCTCAACTCTCTCTCATCTTCATTATATCTCCAACTACCAGTTTGGGTCAGACCGCCACTGATCCCGCCCACGTGCAGCTGTCCGACACCACAGCTACAAGACCAGCCACCCTGCTGTAGTTCCTGTAACCTGTATGTTCACCCCCGTGTTTCCTCCTCTTTTGGTAATGAACCTTTTGTTAAATGAACCACTCCCCTTATGTGATGTGTGTCATCTGTGTATTTACAACTTTTGGCTCCTATTTCTCTTACTAAGCCATTTAATATAATTATAATTATTACACACACACACACACACACACACACACACACACTAAACATTAACACACACACACACACACACACACGAGTTACATTAAAAAAGAACAACAACTCAGCCACACCTAAACCCAAACACACACATACACACAAAATTCTTCGTGCGACAAAAAAAAAACTCAACACAACAAGATAACACAAAGACGGGAAAAAAATGTATTTCTTAGGCAAACGACTTAATGTTTCTCAACGCTGGGGAGTTTAATGAGATGCAAAGTTGTAAACACAATAGTGCTTCCTGGCCCGGGGAGGGGTGGGGAGAAAGGAATATTTATACAGGCAGAAGCAACACACGACTCCTCTAAGAAACGACAAGACGGTGGAAACTAATTTGCATACGTCGTCTAACTTCACCCGCTCACTCTCCGCTGCTCCCCAGGTGAAATATTGCAGTATGATTTGAGGGAATTAGTTGTCTCCTTCCTTCCTTCCTTACCGCTCATTACACCCATTTGTTTGGTTTAATGGGCATCATCGAAAATAGGTTTCTCATCCCAATAGGTTCTAGTACTAATGGGGATCAGTGATAATTGGACATGGAAGCATAATGTGTTGTCTAATGGTAGATCCTGCTGCCATATGGTATCACAAAAATTGTGACCAAGTCCCAGGTTACTGATCTGACTCTCTGTCTCATTTACACACAATGGCAGGGTCTCAATTGTTTCTCTTACCATTGACGACACAACACAATGTATATATCGCTTTCACTCTTGATTTGTTTATTTGGTCCATTTCCGTATTTATCGTTGGTTCTTTTTTCCGCCCCCAGGCCCCGATGTGGGTCGGTAACCTGTGTCTGGGTGGGATGATCCCCATAAAAGAAAATATCTTTAATAGACCCCTAACCTAATGAGTCCCACCCTTAATAGGCCTCAGTACAGTTCGAACCTAACATAGTCAAACCAAAGGACACTTTACCTAACCTAACCTAACCTAACCTAACCTAACCTAATCTAACCCCCAACCTAATTCTAACCTAACCTAACCTAACCTAACCTAACCTAACATAATAACAACCCCACCTCCAGTATAACCCCCCCCCCCCTGTAGACAAAACCTCCGTCACAAGATATCAGAGTCCATAATTCTACACAATAGTAACACATAAATACTGATTATCCCCACTATCTCACAATTAACTCCAAGGACCATAATTCGGTACAGTCAGAATATAAATTAGAGATGATCGAACAAACTTATATATCTGCTGAGTAAATTTGGTTCAGAATCATCACTACCTTTTTCGAAATATCGCGTTCAGAAATTCCAGATGTGTGGAAGGAAATACACAAAGATAGCCAGACGCACGGATGGGTGGATGGACGAATGGATAGACGGGCGGATGGACTCACAGACGGACAGACCCATGGACGTACGGACACGGGAACGGAAGGCAAATTTGACAGGATGGCTCTACTGGGATGGCAGAGAACAAAATAGCCTTAAGAAAATATACTGTAGTGTGCCTTACATGATGATAAAGTTAATAAAAACCGTATTGGCGTGTAGCCCGGGTCGGTAATGTACCCCGAGAGAAACGCCACCGCCTGACCTAAGACACGGAGATGTGAAAATGGCACTGGTGTTTTACAATGACACCCCCCCCCCTCTCTCTCTCTCCTCCATCCTACGTCATCTCGGTGTGATGATGATGATGACATACATTTTGTATGCGTCCATTACGTTTGATGTTTGAGATTGGAGCGACTTCTGTCAAAGGACAGTCGAAGAGCACTACCCCTTGTGTACACATTCCTTATCCAGAAATCCGGTTCACTGCGCCACGTTCGTGTTCTGCAATAGTTCTAGATACAGGAGCGAACACAAACACCTGTATAGTTTGTAGGTTCGATTTACTGGATAAGAGATATGTACACAAGGGGAGTAGTGCTCTTCGACCTGTCCGCTGGTCAACTACTCTATAGACGACGTATGGACGTATGGCAAGTGAGACATTAACAGCTTCCATACGTCGCCAGGCACATTAATTAGGCATGTGGGACATCTTAAATATATTGCCACACGCTACTAGCTAGGCTGAATAAATAGTACATAAATGGAGCACATACATACAATACATACATAATATAAATACAGCATACAGAATATACATACAGTGATGATGATGATGATGATGATGATGATGATGGTCTGTTTCTTATCATAAGCGTGTATCTGACGGGCTATATACCACCAGAGAGAGAGAGAGAGAGAGAGAGAGAGAGAGAGAGAGAGAGAGGAAACACAGAAACTATGGGAGAGAAAGACAGAGACACAGTGGCAGAGATAAAGACAGAGATAATGTGATAGAAAAGGACAGACACAAAGAGAGAGAGACAGTGGCAGTGAGAAACAGAAAGAGACGGTAGAATAAAGAAAGGTAGGGAGACAATGTGAGAAAGAAAAAGAGAAACCGCACGAGAGAGAAAGGGAGAGAGAAACAATGTGAGAAACAAAGTGAGAGAGAAAAAAAAGTGAGATCGCAAGAGATAGAAAGGCAGAGAGAGAGAGAGAGAGAGAGAGAGAGAGAGAGAGAGAGAGAGAGAGAGAGAGAGAGAGATAATACGAGAAAGAGAGACAGTGAAAGAGAGAAAGACAGTGAGAGTGGAAAAAAAACTGAGGCACAGACACAGATAAAATAACTAGATTATAAATGTTCGCCTAAGAAAAAAATATTCCTCGCTGCTCTGGCAATACTGATTGTAATTATTGTGAAGTGTTCAGGACCAGACACACAAATTATGCCAAAAATTCAGTAAAAATAGTTCAATGTTCCCCCGCCTTCCATTTGCCATTTCTCCATTAACAAAAATACTTCAGTGCTTTCCTTACATATTTAAATTTTCTGATGTTGTGTTTTATATGTTGTTTTTATTTAAATAGCAATATTGTGTTTCTAAATGGAAGAATGTGGGTTGTGTTAATTAATATTGTCCAGTGAATATCTCGAGTGAGTTACTGACGTTTATGCATTGCCAGGCGTACAATAAAATTCAAACTAACGCACCTCTTCTTGACTATCATTATAAATGGTATATGACTCACAAATCGCTACGCTATACAGGTCCTTCTACAGGGTACAGTACAGATGTAGGTACAGATTTACTGTAGATGTATATTACGGTACAAATACAGGTATATAAGTTAAAGGTGCAAAGATGTTGGCATGTATTGCATGTACCAGCCTGATGACAGCATGGCAAAGGTGTTACAGTAATTTAACCTAGTGATATATAGATAAAAAACAATACTTAATGATTACTTAACATAATAATGACGGTAATGAGAATCCATTACCCCCAAAACTTCATTCTTAACCTTTTCATTTACACATATACATTATTTAATTAAATTCGACTTCCAGAACACAAAATAAATGGATAAGGAAAATATTTCTAAATCGTAAGGCATAATGAAGCAAGTATTCAGGACGTGGAGAATCATGTAAACACAAATGACGTGAAAAGTGAGAGGAAGTCGTAGGGAGGGCCAACGAATCGTACCAGTGAGTTCATTATATTTTCTTACCTGTTACAATGTTAGTTAAGCTTAGAAATAATATGACACTTGTTATCATTTTTCTCGTTAATAAAACCTAATAATGTTATGATAGTTATTATGATATATAATGATGGTTTAGTATACATTATGTACGAGTATGGTGATTGATTCCTTTCTGTATGTCATTATATAGATGGTATTTATGTGAGGTTGGGTTGGGTTGGGTTGGGTTGGGTTGGGTTAGGTTAGGTTAGGTTAGAGGAATTTCGCACCCAATCAAAACTCGTTGTGGCTGTTGGGGGAAAAACTCTCGACGCAAAATTTTGTTTTCTAACTATTTTGAAAACGCCTAAACATGTATGTGTATACATCTGTGAGTGCGCACATCTATTTACACACACACACACACACACACACACACACACACACACAAACAGGACACACACCCACTAACGATCACCATTAATTGCCTTTATCAAAAAACTAAAGAAAAACAACATTTCACTACTTTCATCTATTCTATTAAACAAATTCTGTGTGAGATGAAACAGAGAAAAAAATCAGTCCATTGATGTGTCTTAATTAGCGAAAAGAGATCCATTGATATTCTTAAAGTTAAAAGGGGTCTTCTACCTCTACCTGGACAAGAGGAAAACTGACCCATTATTTTCCACATAACGAAGAAAAACATGATATTTCCTTGTGAGTTGGATTATTAATTTGGTGTTGTTAAATTTATGATATAATATGGAGGAGGATTTATTTTAATTAATTTAATAAATGAACGATTATTATTATTATTATTGATGTTGCTGTTATTGTTGTTAATATTATTATTATTATTATTATTATTATTATTATTATTATTATTATTATTATTATTATTATAAGGGAGAAGAAGAATAACGCGAGAAAAAAGACGAAATGAAAATAACACACAGTTGAAGATAAAAAACAAATTATGAGACAAAAGAGGAATAAGGGAGACGAATGAAAGAAAAGAAGAAGAAAAATACAGAAACAACAGAAAATTATTTTTTATAAAAACTTCAGACAAAAAAGAATAAAAAACTGAAAAAAAACACTGCTTCCCCTCAGTCTAAAAATAAAACACTCAATGTAAACAAACACACACACACACACACACACACACACACACATTTATTTATATATATACAATACTTCTCTTGTAGAACTCCTAGCCTCTCTCTCTCTCTCTCTCTCTCTCTCTCTCTCTCTCTCTTTCTTTTCT
>NW_024725542.1:0-1799 GCF_018991925.1 Homarus americanus | reverse complement strand
AGCTGAGCTCCGGGCGCACTCCGACCAGATCGGCGTGCAGCCAGCTACGCCGAGAGACTAGGTCTATGCAGAGGACGTAGGGTACGATCGCCGACCTAGTCTCGACCATCAACCTCCAGTTCAGGATCAGAGCGTTTCACACCTTACGCTGGAGCCGCTGTGATTGGTCACCTCGCTACGCGCACCCCAGATCCTGATCTGGTAAATTGTATCAAAGACAAGGACTCCGCCACCACCCTCGACACTTACCCGAAAAACACCACCACCGTTGCATCAACCAAGCTGGACCCCGCCCGGAAACTGATAAAGTCGGTAGTCCTCCGATACCCAAAGGAGCTACCCCTCGAACCCCTGAAGAACCATCCAAAGATCCTAAAAGCCGAGAGATGCTCTCCCCCGACCGACAAGACAGCCACTACAAAACAAGTGCTCATAACGCACCATAGACCTAAAAACCTGGCGGATCTATGGAGTGAGGCGCTTCGTTCTGGAGCCCCTGCGGTGCTTCAGATGCCAGAAATACAGGCACCATCAGACGAGGTGCACGTACAAGGAAATCTGCGCCGTCTGCGGGCAGAAGCACGGCACACACTCCTGTCTCACCAAGTTGAAGAATGGGGAAAAAATTGCCCCCAAGTGTGCCAACTGTGGGGGCAAACACCACGCTTGGAACCCTGGATGCTCCGAGAGGACAAAGAGGGTTCAGGCAAACCGACCAGCAGCACGACCTGCCCCCACCGCTTGCACACCAGCCCCACGAAGTACCTTCGTGTGAGGAACCCAAAGGCAAAAACAACAAAGCCAACCTCCTCAACCGGTCAACACCCAAAGTGCAGCCCAGTTTCCTGGCCTCCCTACGGCCACACCTCAGCCCCCTAAGCAGCAGACAACGACAACAACTACGAAAAAGAAAAAAAAAAGCACACACCAAGGCACCAGAAGGAATGATACACGTATCAGACCTAGCCAAGGTACTGACAACCTTCGCGGAGGGCCTAGCCGGACTACTGGGCCACAAAATCCAGCCTACACAGCTCCAAATACTCATGGGGAGCATCCTCGGGCAAGTCGCCACAACTCCAGCCACCTCAGTGGAGGACGCCACGCCGGTCCCCACACGAGTGACAGCCGAGGTACACTCTACACCGAAAAAGGCCACCAGGTAAACTGGACGTTTCAGCTCCCCTGAACCGGACCACGGCCCAGAAGGCAAAAACCACCACAGAAGAAGAAGATATGAACCTGATCCAGACGGAATCAGACCTGAACATATCCATCGAGGATCACCAGAAGTCCTCGATGAAACAGTGGTGGAAAACACCAGCACCCTGAACATCCTTTCATGGAATGCTCAGGGCATCAAAAACAAGAAACACTTCCTGCAAGAAGCAGCAGCCAAGGACAAGCTTGACATTATACTGCTACAAGAAACACTCCTACAAGAACATCACTGTTTGAAATTCAGTGGCTACAAGACATACAGAAGGCATTTCACGCAGGCGTCGACAAGAGGATGTATGATCTTGGTCAAGTCGAGCATACCTTCCTCCGAAGTCATGCAGCATTTGCCATGTGGGGAAAACACAGGCCGTCAAAGTAACCCTCCAAGAACGGAAAATAACTGTCCACAACATCTACAAGTACCCAAGGGGCTCACTGGAGGTGACTCAATTATTCGCTTCGCCGCTGACCACGCCACACTCATAAGAGGGGATTTCAATGCACATCATCCCTTCCTAAGCTCACTAAGCCCCACAAATGAAGACGGCCTACACCTATACACCACCTTTCAAGACACA
>NW_024725541.1:0-28686 GCF_018991925.1 Homarus americanus | reverse complement strand
TGTGAAGTGAGATGTAGTGAATAAATAAATAAATGGTCAGGTGTAAATGGTAAGAATTTAACAGAGTAATACTGAGGTATTACAAGAAAGAACTAAAAACTGTCCACTGTGTGTATCAACATTTTATAAAAGTATTTGTGAAGCTGTAAAATACTTAGATATAAACTTTTAATTCAACTCTGTAATAAAAATAATTGCAATAATGAATCTAAACAAGAAATGAACTGGGTGAAAAAATCTACAAAATACTAAAAATATAAAAAAGAAGAATTACAGTAAAACCTGAATCATTGTAATAAACATTATTAAACTTTTTGTTGTTATGACCTAAAACAAACAAGGAAGACTCGTCTAGATTTTCGCTCTGTGAATTAACTCCTTGGATCGCTTTTGGGCAAGAGGGGAGTTACTCCGACTTATTCCGTGAAAATATTCCCAACTGTCCATAGAATCCGTTACAGTTTCCTTTATAGTAAGTGACACACAAATGATTAATATTCCCATTCACCAATACTTTATTATATCAGAGAACAGTGCAGAGATAAGCTGGCCAATGAGCGATGGTCAAAGATAATACAGATTTAATACTGGATTGATAAGTACAGCTATAGTGATTTGTTTCATGTTACAGTAATAATAAACTTTATCAAATGTTATAACTACCAAAGTGTTATTTTCGTGATCGATACCCTGCTGCCAGGATTATAACATCGTTTAAAAGTTCAGTAAAAATATCATGCAGATTAAAACCTAACCTAGTGTATCGTAACCTAACTTAGCCTTTCCTAAGCTAATTTAGACTATCCTAAACTAGCCTAACCTATCCTAATCACACCAAACCTAACCTATCCTAAATTTATATATCATCAACAGATTTATAGATATGTTGGAGAAATAATTATCAAAAGTTTGTTGTCTCTGCAAATGTATTTTTTAAAAAAGAAAATGAAATGAAAACTTTCTAGAGAACTCAATTGTGTCATGAGCGTTGCGGCTTGGTTAGGTTAGGTAACATTAGGTTAGGTTAGATAAGGTAAGGTAAGATTAGGTAAGGTGAGGTAGTGTTAGGGTTAAATACATTTTACTAATTTTGCATCAAAATAATCACGACTGAAGGTATCGGATAAAAACCTCTGAATATAATTCTTTTTTTGAGAAAAAAATTTCTTTACCACTTATTTTTTGCCCCACTTTTTTTATTAAGTTTGATGAACTTAGATTAGGTTAGGTATTATTTAACTCTGAGTCATGGGTACTTATTGGATACTTGGCAGAATAACTTGTTATAACTTGGTCCTAACAAAGGGGGAGTCTAAGCAAAAATGTTCACTTGACCTCATATTTGGATTTCATTACTGAAGGATATTTACAGCTATACCACATTAATAAGGTCTATCTGCAAGTTTATTCAGTCATAAAATAAAATATACCCTAAATGTGGACAATAAAAATCTTCTATTTTGGTACAAATTACTTGAAAAGTTGTAAGAAGACAAAAGCTGCATCTCTTCCATAAAGCGAGAAATAGAACAGCCAAGCCTCTTCTGGTCGTAAAAAAAAAACTAATATTGTATTTTAGTATGTTGATGTACAAAACATTTTCTTCATTATTCTATGATAAAACAAGTCTAACAAGCATTATTAAAACATATATTATTAAGTTTTTCATGCAATCCGGAAATAGCGACTACTATATCCAGGTTGATCGTGTTGAGGTCCTGTAAGTTACAGGCTAGATTACGAGCTCACTTACGGAGTTCGATGCCAAATATTTGTTTTGAGAATCCTGATCGGAGACTGTAAGTCCAGTTACTTGGTAAACAAGTAGATACAGTGAAATAAACTGCTGTACCTAAATATTATGTAACTCAATATATATTCCCAAAACAGCACGTTTACAGATGAAAATAAAAAAAGCATAAATAATACAAACAAAATCAATTAATATGTTTTTTATTACAGTATTTTTAAATATCAGAAGCGTAGGTTCAGCGCTTCTTTTGTGTCTTTTTCCCGGTGAAGATGTAGTCTCCCCATGGCAGGTACTGGTCCTTTTGTACACGGCAGAAAGTGGTAGTTTCCTTCTTCTTCTTGTTGTTTTGGGTCTTGTTGTTTTGGGTCTTGTTGTTTTGGGTCTTAGTGTGTTTTGTGGTCTGCAGTTTGTTAGATCGGGGGCCCTTCTCCTTCATCTGGCAAGGCTTCACCTCCACCTTAGTCACCTTCGATACAGTGCGTCGGAACACCATTGTGATGTACTGACACTAACAGCTCTCTCACTGAGGTCAAATCAAAATTTGACCATACAGAAAAAATTACGGTTTAATAAGGTTGGAATTTAAAGAAATTGACAACAAAATAAAGCTCTGTTTATCACTATAGTAAAGAGGGATGGTGTTTGTAAAGATGATGGATGGTGTTATAATATGTAGTGATGATGGATGGTGTTATATGTAGTGATGAAGGATGGCATTATATTGTAGTAATGATGGATGGTGTTATATGTAGTGATGATAAGAGGGTAATATATGTAGTGATGATAAGAGGGTAATATATGTAGTGATGATGGATGGTGTTATATATATATATTGATGATGCATGATGTTATATGTAGTGATGATGGTTGGTGTTATATGTAGTGATGCTGGATGGTGTTATATGTAGTGATGATGGATAGAGTTATATGTAGTGATGATGGATGAAGTTATATGTAGTGATGATGGGTGGTGTTATATGTAGTGATGTTGGATGGTGTTATATGTAGTGATGATGGATGATATTATATGTAGTGATGATAGGATGGTTCTATATGTAGTGATGATGGATGGTGTTATATGTAGTGATGATGGATGATGTTATATGTAGTGATGATAGGTTGGTTTTATATGTAGTGATGATGGATGGAGTTATATGTAGTGATGATGGATGGAGTTATATGTAGTGATGATGGATGATGTTATATGTAGTGATGATGGTTGGTGTTATATGTAATGATGTCGGATGGTGTTATATGTCGTGATGGATGGTTCTATATGTAGTGATGGTGGATGGTGTTATATGATGTGATGATGGATCGTGTTATATGTAGTGATGATGGATAGTATTATATGTAGTGATGATGATGGATGGTGTTATAAGTAGTGATGATGGATGTTATATGTAGTGATGAAGGATGGTGTTAGTGAAGATTGTGAAGTGAGATGTAGTGAAGATTGTGAAGTGAGATGTAGTGAAGATTGTGAAGTCAGATGTGGTGAAGATTGGGAAGTGAGATGTAGTGAAGATTGTGAAGTGAGATGTAGTGAAGATTGTGAAGTGAGATGTAATGAAGATTGTGAAGTGAGATGTAGTGAAGATTGTGAAGTGAGATGTAGTGAAGATTGTGAAGTGAGATGTAGTGAAGATTGTGAAGTGAGATGTAATGAAGATTGTGAAGTGAGATGTAGTGAAGATTGTGAAGTGAGATGTAGTGAAGATTGCGAAGTGAGATGTAGTGAAGATTGTGAAGTGAGATGTAGTGAAGATTGTGAAGTGAGATGTGGTAAAGATTGTGAAGTGAGATGTGGTGAAGATTGTGAAGTGAGATGTGGTGAAGATTGTGAAGTGAGATGTGGTGAAGATTGTGAAGTGAGATATGGTGAAGATTGTGAAGTGAGATGTAGTGAAGATGTGAAGTGAAATGTAGTGAAGATTGTGAAGTGAGATGTAGTGAAGGTTGTGAAGTGAGATGTAGTGAAGATTGTGTAGTGAGATGTAGTGAAGATTGTGAAGTGAGAGGTAGTGAAGATTGTGAAGTGAGATGTAGTGAAGATTGTGAAGTGAGATGTAGTGAAGATTGTGAAGTGAGATGTAGTGAAGATTGTGAAGTGAGATGTAGTGAAGATTGTGAAGTGAGATGTAGTGAAGATTGTGAAGTGAGATGTAGTGAAGATTGTGAATTGAGAAGTAGTGAAGATTGTGAAGTGGGATGTAGTGAAGATTGTGAAGTGAGATGTAGTGAAGATTGTGAAGTGAGATGTAGTGAAGATTGTGAAGTGAGATGTAGTGAAGATTGTGAAGTGAGATGTAGTGAAGATTGTGAAGTGAGATGTAGTGAAGATTGTGAAGTGAGATGTGGTAAAGATTGTGAAGTGAGATGTGGTGAAGATTGTGAAGTGAGATGTGGTGAAGATTGTGAAGTGAGATGTGGTGAAGATTGTGAAGTGAGATATGGTGAAGATTGTGAAGTGAGATGTAGTGAAGATGTGAAGTGAGATGTAGTGAAGATTGTGAAGTGAGATGTAGTGAAGGTTGTGAAGTGAGATGTAGTGAATAAATAAATAAATGGTCAGGTGTAAATGGTAAGAATTTAACAGAGTAATACTGAGGTATTACAAGAAAGAACTAAAAACTGTCCACTGTGTGTATCAACATTTTATAAAAGTAGTTGTGAAGCTGTAAAATACTTAGATATAAACTTTTAATTCAACTCTGTAATAAAAATAATTGCAATAATGAATCTAAACAAGAAATGAACTGGGTGAAAAAAATCTACAAAATACTAAAAATATAAAAAAGAAGAATTACAGTAAAACCTGAATCATTGTAATAAACATTATTAAACTTTTCGTTGTTATGACCTAAAACAAACAAGGAAGACTCGTCTAGATTTTCGCTCTGTGAATTAACTCCCAACTGTCCATAGAATCCGTTACAGTTTCCTTTATAGTAAGTGACTCACAAATGATTAATATTCCCATTCACCAATACTTTATTATATCAGAGAACAGTGCAGAGATAAGCTGGCCAATGAGCGATGGTCAAAGATAATACAGATTTAATACTGGATTGATAAGTACAGCTATAGTGATTTGTTTCATGTTACAGTAATAATAAACTTTATCAAATGTTATAACTACCAAAGTGTTATTTTCGTGATCGATACCCTGCTGCCAGGATTATAACATCGTTTAAAAGTTCAGTAAAAATATCATGCAGATTAAAACCTAACCTAGTGTATCGTAACCTAACTTAGCCTTTCCTAAGCTAACTTAGACTATCCTAAACTAGCCTAACCTATCCTAAATTTATATATCATCAACAGATTTATAGATATGTTGGAGAAATAATTATCAAAAGTTTGTTGTCTCTGCAAATGTATTTTTAAAAAAAGAAAATGAAATTAAAACTTTCTAGAGAACTCAATTGTGTCATGAGCGTTGCGGCTTGGTTAGGTTAGGTAACATTAGGTTAGGTTAGATAAGGTAAGGTAAGATTAGGTAAGGTGAGGTAGTGTTAAGGTTAAATACATTTTACTAATTTTGCATCAAAATAATCACGACTGAAGGTATCGGATAAAAAACCTCTGAATATAATTCTTTTTCTGAGAAAAAAATTTCTTTACCACTTATTTTTTGCCCCATTTTTTTTATTAAGTTTGATGAACTTAGATTAGGTTAGGTATTATTTAACTCTGAGTCATGGGTACTTATTGGATACTTGGCAGAATAACTTGTTATAACTTGGTCCTAACAAAGGCGGAGTCTAAGCAAAAATGTTCACTTGACCTCATATTTGGATTTCATTACTGAAGGATATTTACAGCTATACCACATTAATAAGGTCTATCTGCAAGTTTATTCAGTCATAAAAAAAAATATACCCTAAATGTGGACAATAAAAATCTTCTATTTTGGTACAAATTACTTGAAAAGTTGTAAGAAGACAAAAGCTGCATCTCTTCCATAAAGCGAGAAATAGAACAGCCAAGCCTCTTCTGGTCGTAAAAAAAAAACTAATATTGTATTTTAGTATGTTGATGTACAAAACATTTTCTTCATTATTCTATGATAAAACAAGTCTAACAAGCATTATTAAAACATATATTATTAATTTTTTTCATGCAATCCGGAAATAGCGACTACTATATCCAGGTTGATCGTGTTGAGGTCCTGTAAGTTACAGGCTAGATTACGAGCTCACTTACGGAGTTCGATGCCAAATATTTGTTTTGAGAATCCCGATCGGAGACTGTAAGTCCAGTTACTTGGTAAACAAGTAGATACAGTGAAATAAACTGCTGTACCTAAATATTATGTAACTCAAAATATATTCCCAAAACAGCACGTTTACAGATGAAAAAAAAAAAAGCATAAATAATACAAACAAAATCAATTAATATGTTTTTTATTACAGTATTTTTAAATATCAGAAGCGTAGGTTCAGCGCTTCTTTTGTGTCTTTTTCCCGGTGAAGATGTAGTCTCCCCATGGCAGGTACTGGTCCTTTTGTACACGGCAGAAAGTGGTAGTTTCCTTCTTCTTCTTGTTGTTTTGGGTCTTGTTGTTTTGGGTCTTAGTGTGTTTTGTGGTCTGCAGTTTGTTAGATCGGGGGCCCTTCTCCTTCATCTGGCAAGGCTTCACCTCCACCTTAGTCACCTTCGATACAGTGCGTCGGAACACCATTGTGATGTACTGACACTAACAGCTCTCTCACCGAGGTCAAATCAAAATTTGACCATACAGAAAGAATTACTGTTTAATAAGGTTGGAATTTAAAGAAATTGACAACAAAATAAAGCTCTGTTTATCACTATAGTAAAGAGGGATGGTGTTTGTAAAGATGATGGATGGTGTTATAATATGTAGTGATGATGGATGGTGTTATATGTAGTGATGAAGGATGGCGTTATATTGTAGTAATGATGGATGGTGTTATATGTAGTGATGATAAGAGGGTAATATATGTAGTGATGATGGATGGTGTTATATATATATATTGATGATGCATGATGTTATATGTAGTGATGATGGTTGGTGTTATATGTATTGATGCTGGATGGTGTTATATGTAGTGATGATGGATAGAGTTATATGTAGTGATGGTGGATGATGTTATATGTAGTGATGATGGGTGGTGTTATATGTAGTGATGTTGGATGGTGTTATATGTAGTGATGATGGATGATATTATATGTAGTGATGATAGGATGGTTCTATATGTAGTGATGATGGATGGTGTTATATGTAGTGATGATGGATGATGTTATATGTAGTGATGATAGGTTGGTTTTATATGTAGTGATGATGGATGGTGTTATATGTAGTGATGATGGATGGAGTTATATGTAGTGATGATGGATGATGTTATATGTAGTGATGATGGTTGGTGTTATATGTAATGATGTCGGATGGTGTTATATGTCGTGATGGATGGTTCTATATGTAGTGATGGTGGATGGTGTTATATGTAGTGATGATGGATCGTGTTATATGTAGTGATGATGGATAGTATTATATGTAGTGATGATGATGGATAGTGTTATAAGTAGTGATGATGGATGTTATATGTAGTGATGAAGGATGGTGTTAGTGAAGATTGTGAAGTGAGATGTAGTGAAGATTGTGAAGTGAGATGTAGTGAAGATTGTGAAGTCAGATGTGGTGAAGATTGTGAAGTGAGATGAAGTGAAGATTGTGAAGTGAGATGTAGTGAAGATTGTGAAGTGAGATGTAATGAAGATTGTGAAGTGAGATGTAGTGAAGATTGTGAAGTGAGATGTAGTGAAGATTGTGAAGTGAGATGTAGTGAAGATTGTGAAGTGAGATGTAGTGAAGATTGTGAAGTGAGATGTAGTGAAGATTGTGAAGTGAGATGTAGTGAAGATTGTGAAGTGAGATGTAGTGAAGATTGTGAAGTGAGATGTGGTAAAGATTGTGAAGTGAGATGTGGTGAAGTTTGTGAAGTGAGATGTGGTGAAGATTGTGAAGTGAGATGTGGTGAAGATTGTGAAGTGAGATATGGTGAAGATTGTGAAGTGAGATGTAGTGAAGATGTGAAGTGAGATGTAGTGAAGATTGTGAAGTGAGATGTATTGAAGGTTGTGAAGTGAGATGTAGTGAAGATTGTGTAGTGAGATGTAGTGAAGATTGTGAAGTGAGAGGTAGTGAAGATTGTGAAGTGAGATGTAGTGAAGATTGTGAAGTGAGATGCAGTGAAGATTGTGAAGTGAGATGTAGTGAAGATTGTGAAGTGAGATGTAGTGAAGATTGTGAAGTGAGATGTAGTAAAGATTGTGAAGTGAGATATGGTGAAGATTGTGAAGTGAGATGTAGTGAAAGATTGTGAAGTGAGATGTAGTGAAGATTGTGAAGTGAGATGTATTGAAGATTGTGAAGTGAGATGTAATGAAGATTGTGAAGTGAGATGTAGTGAAGTTAGTGAAGTGGGATGTAGTGAAGATTGTGAAGTGAGATGTAGTGAAGATTGTGAAGTGGGATGTAGTGAAGATTGTGAAGTGAGATGTAGTGAAGATTGTGAAGTGAGATGTAATGAAGATTGTGAAGTGAGATGTAGTGAAGATTGTGAAGTGAGATGTAGTGAAGATTGTGAAGTGAGATGTAGTGAAGATTGTGAAGTGAGATGTAGTGAAGATTGTGAATTGAGAAGTAGTGAAGATTGTGAAGTAGGATGTAGTGAAGATTGTGAAGTGAGATGTAGTGAAGATTGTGAAGTGAGATGTAGTGAAGATTGTGAAGTGAGATGTAGTGAAGATTGTGAGGTGAGATGTAGTGAAGATTGTGAAGTGAGATATAGTGAAGATTGTGAAGTGAGATGTAGTGAAGATTGTGAAGTGAGATGTGGTAAAGATTGTGAAGTGAGATGTGGTGAAGATTGTGAAGTGAGATTTGGTGAAGATTGTGAAGTGAGATGTGGTGAAGATTGTGAAGTGAGATATGGTGAATATTGTGAAGTGAGATGTAGTGAAGGTTGTGAAGTGAGATGTAGTGAAGATTGTGTAGTGAGATGTAGTGAAGATTGTGAAGTGAGATGTAGTGTAGATTGTGAAGTGAGATGTAGTGAAGATTGTGAAGTGAGATGTAGTGAAGATTGTGAAGTCAAATGTAGTCAAGATTGTGAGGTGAGATGTAGTAAAGATTGTGAGGTGAACATAAGAACATAAGAACATAAGAAAGTGGGATACTGCAGGAGGCCGACTGGCCCATACAGGGCAGATCCCTTTCACACCCATCCCAGCACTTCCATGTGCCTATCCAACTTCGTCTTGAAGCTCCCTAGCGTCCCCGATCCTACTATAGCACTCGGTAGCCTATTCCACATATCCACAATATTGCAAAACCAGTCTTTGCCTATATCGCTTTACAGATAGAATTTATCTAATTTAAAGCCATTTTGTTCTAGATTATTTGGGTATTACTGAGCTTCAGAACATCTTCCATTTTACCTGTTAATCCCTTACCCCGCCCTTACCCTCTATCTTATCTCCCTAACTCTACGCCTCTCTAATGAATATAAGCCTAAGCTTTTTCAGTCTTTCTTCATATATAAGAAGTTTTATCTTCATGGATCATTTTGTCATTCTTCTTTGTACTCTCTCCAAAGAATCTATGTCCATTCTATAATAAGGACACCAGAACTGAACCGCATAATCCATGTGTGGCCTCACTAATGCTAGGTAAAGTTTCAAGATAACGTCAGCAGTTCTGTTACTCACAGACCTAGATATGAACCCAAGAATCCTGTTTGCCTTGTTGCGAACGCTAATACATTGTTTTCTAGGTTTCAAGTCGTTGCTAACAAATACACCTTGATTTTTTTCACAAACTGAGTTTTCTATTTACGTGTTACCTAGTTTATACTTAACGTTTGTATTCGTCTTCCCTATCTGTAGTACCTTGCATTTATCACTATTAAAATTCATTTGCCAGTCTACTGACCACTCATGTAAGGTATCTAGATCTCTTTGAAGGTGTTCAAAGTCACTGTCTGAATTTATCACTCTCCCCATTTTGGTATCATCTGCAAATTTACTAATCCTACTAGTTATGCCTAAATCAAGATCATTAATGAATATAACAAACAGCAGAGGGCCTAATACAGATCCTGGGGAACTCCGCTTTTGACCGCACCCCAGTCTGACTTTAATCCATTTATACTTTGTTTCTCTTTTGTTTCCTACCAGTTAACATGACCTAATCCATTTTTATACTGATCCACCTGTTCATGTGCTTCTACCTTCATATCCAATCTCTCATGAGGACTCCTATCAGGTCTTTACTGGGAAATCTAAATAAATTTATCATAACTTGACTTACATAAAATTATGCAGCTTCAAATGCTTCTGAAAATAAGCATTTGAGGACAAAGCGTCCCTGGGTGAACCCGTGCTGAGAAGAATGAATTAAGTTGAATGTTTCAAGGTGGCTTCTGATTTTTGTAGCAATAATTGACTCTAGC
Source organism: Homarus americanus (assembly GCF_018991925.1). Classification (NCBI taxonomy): domain Eukaryota; kingdom Metazoa; phylum Arthropoda; class Malacostraca; order Decapoda; family Nephropidae; genus Homarus; species Homarus americanus. The sequence continues at coordinate 18,453 of NW_024725541.1, read as the reverse complement.
AACTTGCCTATGATTGACGTGAGACTAATGGGACGGTAATTTGATGCTATTGATTTATCACCTTTTTTGAAAATCGGAACTACATTTGCAAGTTTCCAAGCTTCTGGCACTAGGCCCGATTCTAATGACTTATTAAATAAAACTGCTAATGGATTACTCAACTCATCTCTACATTCTTTTAATATTCTAGCATATACCTCGTCTGGACCAGGCGATTTATGAGGCTTCAGTTTGTTAATTACTTTAAGCACATCGTTACTAGTAATATTGATATTCATCAACATATTTTCTGTACTGTCGTTATATACCTTATGAACTTCTGGAAACTGTGCTAGGTTTTCATTTGTGAATACGGAGCGAAAATGACTATTTAACGTACTACACATTTCTAACTCATCATCAGTCATTTCTCCTGTCGTAGTTTTAAGGGGACCTATTGTATCTCTAACCTTTGATTTATACAATTGATAAAAAGCTTTGGGGGTATATTTCGATTTGTTTGCTACCTTGATTTCATAATTTCTCTTTGCTTTCCTAATTTCTGTTTATACCTGTCTTGTTAGGTTCTGATAGTAACCAAGTAAGTGATTTTCGCCTTTCTTAACTTTTCTATATACTCCTTTCTTTTTCCCTAGAAGATCTAAGAGTCTATTATTCATCCATTTTGGTTGGTTCCGTATCGATCTGAATTTTCTTTTAGGGATGTGTTTATTTTGGGCATTATTGATTGTCGCAATAAATTGTTCATAAGTAGCTGCTAAATTAAATTCGGGGTTATCCCGTCCTAAGTTGACAGTTTCCGGAGGTGTGGGGGGGATTAATCTTTTGACCATAGGGTCATCCCTTAGGTCTCTCCTTATGCTACCGTAATTAGCATTCCTAAAATCCGGGATCAAGGCCGAATTTTCCTTCTTCCTGCCATCCCATATTATGTTAAAATATATGGCTTTATGATCACTGTTTCCTAGTTCGTCTCCAATCCCAACATCTTTTACTAGATTTTCATTATTACTGAGAACTAAATCGAGGATATTATTTCCTCTAGTGGGCAAGTTTATAAATTTATATATAAAACTATCCTGTACTACTTCTATAAAATCTTCAGATTCATTATCGCTAAGTTGATTTTTCCAATCTATGCCTGAAAAGTTGAAATCGCCTAGAATACATACATTGTTTCTATCAGATGCCTTCTTTATTTCCTCCCATAGCAATTTACCATCGTTCCTACTCAAATTAGGTAGTCTATATATAACACCAATGACTACGGATTCACTGCCCTCACCAATCTCTACCCAAATACTTTCATTGTCGCTATTTGTTTTAATGTTTGATTTATTGCAGCCTTTTAATGACACCCTGATATACACTGCTACACCGCCACCTCTCCTTCCTACTCTGTCAAATTTAAATAGGTTATATCCTGGAATATGAAATTCTGCTAAAAATGCTTGCTGTTTGAATTTATCCATGTTTCCGTTATTGCAATTATATCTATGTTCTCTTTACTAACAATGGCCCTGAGCTGGTCCATTTTGTTACACAGGCTTCTACTATTAGTATAATAAACACTCAATATATTTCTTCCGTTTCTATCTGTTTTACATTTATTACTTTGATGTTTGTTATTATGACTAACTATATTTTCAGCATTATCTACTCCTGTTTCACTACTTCCCAGGACCTGCTTGTTTTTTGACTCCCATTTTCCCCGACCCCTCTCTACTGGCGAAACCCCCCCTTCGGAGTGACAATTTCACGCTCCAGGAATGCAGACAACGTCTTTACCCCCTCACGAGACAAGTGTACTCCGTCGCGACAGTACAGGTAGTCGTTGCCATAAAATCGTTGCCCGTCATCAATGAATGCCCAACCATTGTTTGCACAATGTTTTTCCAGTCGGCAATTAATAGCAATTGCCCTGGACAGCCATTCACGACCAACCCCTCTTCTAGGCAAGACACCACATACTATCGGGACCCCTCCCCTATCTCTAATCTTCCCCAGCGCCTCCCTATACCTCTTGAAAAGTTCCTCACTCCTAACCTTACCTATGTCGTTTCCCCCCACACTAAGACACACTACTGGATTGGTACCCTCCCCTGACAAAACTCTGTCTAACCTCTCGGCTACATGCCCTATCCCAGCCCCAGGAAAACATACCCTAGTCCTACGTTTCCTATCTCTCGCACAAAAAGCCCGATCCATAAACCTCACCTGGCTGAAGATTGTGAAGTGAGATGCAGTGAAGATTGTGAAGCGAGATGTAGTGAAGATTGTGAAATAAGATTATAAAGTAAACTGTAGTAATTGAGGTTAAACGAACGCGGGTTATTCTGTAGTGTATCCGTGTCTTGTTAACGTGGAACCAACATGGCGGTGGTTCTCAATATAGATACGTTATTTTGCCGGGAATTTCTGTCAAAACAAAATATGAATCAACCATATTTAGCCTAAATTAACCTAACGGCTTTATTATATATTCTAAGTTTTTTAAGTTGGATAGATCAGATCAGGTTAGGTTAAGTCAGGTTGGGTTAGGTTAGGTTAGTTTTGTTAATTTTGCCACTTAGAGGCTAGTTTATTGTGCCCCCCATACTCATCCTGTCAGCTGTAGCACAGAGAGATTACAAAGTGGTGTTAGATGAGGTAGGTGGTTAAGTTAAGTTTCAATAGGTTAGGTTAGATTATGTCAGGTTGGGTTAAGACGGGTGCTATCGTGGTATATTAGCATACCTTCACCCTGAATGGTATATCAAAAAGTACAGGATTTACTTCACAGATATTTAGTTATATCTATCGGTATATTATATAAATTATATCAATATATCTGTGTATACCAAATATGGCATCAGAGTATATCACCGTTTGCCATCATATTCTCTAAATAACCTCAAAGTATACCCCCGAATGTTTAATATCATACACTATAAATGACACTGTAGTATGTTAGTATATAATCAGGGTATAACATAAATAATATCAGCATTGTTTAGAATATCATATATATTAAGCGTGAGGAATGGATGTATATGATTCAATATATCACAGTTACATAAAGCGGTATGTCAGCTCATCAGCATATCACTAGAATGACATCAGAGTATAGGACACTATACTCCAATAAATACTGTCAGGTATCTAAGTATATCAGGGTAATCACTGAGAAGTGTCAGAACATATCAGCATATTCCTTGACTGGTAACAAAGCATATCAACATACTCAAAGTATAATCAATGTCTCCGGAATAAACAAGCCAGTGACAGCAGCATATATTTCTGAAAATCAGCTGTGAAATATGTTCAGAACAGCCCAAAGTATACTATAATACTAAGCAACATTTGAAATATACCAGTATACTTCTTAACAGTCAGGGAAAAAATCATTATACAGATTAGTGTCCTCGAAGCAGATCAACTTGTCTCCTGCTTTCTGGGGACCCATTAGTGGCATATCAGTATATCCAAAGAGACACATCGGAGTATATTACCATATATCCCAAGTGCCATGAAGGGATATCAACATACCTGAGTATATTAACTAGCTCTCATAGTCTTCCACTCTCTCTTAGATCCATCAGAATATGTCAGCATATCACCCTATCTTCTGAAGGTCCAGTTTACCTTGTTCCGAAAGTATGTCGAAGCATACTAACAGATCCCCTGAATGCCTTGAGAACATATCAGTATACTTCTAGGTTAATTCATATCATATCAGTATATCCCCTGAATCTAAGGTATAGCTAACCTCATTTCAAATTATTATTAGAGTATGTTAACATATTCCCTTAGAAGCATACCAGCATATCTCTTATGTCATTACAGTCAACCAGTATACGCTCAGAGATAGATGCAAGCATATCAGGGTATATTAGCATACCCTGTAAGAGAGATATGAGCCTAGCTACATAACCAAGTATATCAGCATACCCCATATGCTCTTATAGTACATCAGCACACCCTCTGAGAGACAGAACCATACCAACATATCAGAACATATTAGTATATCCTTTAGAGTGATATGAACATAATGGCATATCAGATGACAAGAGTATATCAGCATAGTCTTTGAGGAGCATATCAGACCAACCTAGCATAAGCTCTTTAAGATAGATGGGAGCATATCTTAAATAGACTGGAACATACCAGAGCATATTAGCATATTAGCATATTAGCAAGGTGAGGAGGAGGAGGAGGAGGCAGGTGTCCACCGACCAGGTATGCCGATAGTCTGGTGATAATGTGGGTAAAACTGGTGTGTGTGTGTGTGTGTGTGTGTGTGTGTGTGTGTGTGTGTGTGTGTGTGTGTGTGTGTGTGTGTGTGTGTGTGTGTGTGTGTGTGTGTGTGTGTGTTCGTTCTCATGTTTATTTCTTGTAAGGTATGTGTCACCTAGCCGGCCATTTTGTTTACATTTTTCGGTCGCTCTAAAATACCATTAAAACAATATTGAGTATAAACGTTTGGCTCAACTGATGATCTCAAACATGTCCCAACTTTTTTTTGCCTCAACTCCACATTCTGTAACTCATTTAGGTAGATGTCCCTCACTACACATACACTGGACTATGTGTAATGTTGCAGCTAATGTGTTATCAAGATATTGCACATTATAAGTTCATGTGTGGTCATTATTATATCAAACGGAGGAATTTTAAAGAGCTATTACACCACCTGTATCATTAGTTGTCGCCAGGTGAAGGAATGTTTAGGTAGATTATATTTTATTTACTGTAATTAAAGTTTCAATACCTAAGACGTTCCACTATAAGAGTCTTTCAACCTCAGGTAAGGTCTAAAGACTTTCTACTCTAGGTCTTACACCCTGGAGTAGCTGTATCGTCCACATAGGTAATTACTCCACAAGGAACTACAAGTTACACCTTGATGTAATACTTCATTTATTGCCAAACTTTATAGGGAAATATTTTTTCACAAAGAATTTCAAGTTACAATTTCACATAACAAGTCACATTACAAACGTTCCTTCGGCTTACAGTTAAACTTTGCAATGTCAAGATATTTTTTCACTGCAGAGGAAAGTATGCGTCATCATCACCACACACACACACACAAAGACAAAACTCCTGTATCCAGATTCTCAAAAGTTTATAAATTAAATTCTTCCCTAAAATTAAACAGACAATACATCTATTTATCATAGAGTATGTGAACAATATCGACGCCATATTGGTTACCATCTTTGAGTTATATAATTAGTTAGCTTCATAGTGTTAATTATTTAGTTAAAAAGGAAAAATAATCTACTAGTGTGTGTTGTGACCAAAATATATCAACATTGTATTTACTTTCTCCTCCAGGGGGCACTAAGTCTAGAAAAATGACACAATTGACATCTACATAAAGTGACTGATCAAGGGTAGATATTGGCTACCTTTTGTGTTACTTTGAGGTCGTAAGAACACACAGAGCTGCTCTTAAGGATGTTTACCACAATACACCTCAACCAGTTTCTCATTCACTAAGGTCAAACAATAAATCTGGTTCACAAGATACACCGTAAATTTTATTAGAATACAATAATCAATTACTGTATTATTGTATTGAGGCGAATAGTCTTATGGTGTTAAGATGTGTTCTTAAGCCACGAAGGTAAACAAAAGGTATTCAATATCTGCCTTGGTTGACGATGATCTGTAGACGTTAGCAAGTCCTCCTCCTCCTGCTCTCGAGTAAGGTAAGGAAGGCCTCACCTGACCAAAATTGTTAATTAAGATAGATTACCTGAAGATTAACCCTCCCAGCTTATTTCAACTAATGATTAACCTAACGCTACTTGGGAAGTTAAGTTAGGTTAGGTTAGGTTAGGGTAGGGTAGGGTAGGGTAGGTAGGGTAGGGTAGGGTAGGTCAGGTCAGGTCAGGTCAGGCAGTGCCAGTGTAGTTAATCTTGAGGTTAAATAAACTAGAGGCTAATCTTCACATGAGCCAGTAAGACACTTTGACGGAGGCGGTTACGTACAACAGGAAAGCTCTGATAACATATAATGTACAGTATATACCGTTTAAGTTGCGTCAGCAGCTCTATACACCACTTATTGACTTACTCATTCACTGCCGTAGAAATATTTACTTCTCTAACAGTTTTCTATATGGTTCCCAGTCATTATAATACGACCTTGTAAAATCAAATGATCTAAATTAAACTAAACTTATCCAAATTAAACTTATTAGCTAACAAATCCTTCTAAAACACGATATATGCAAATCAAAAGTTCTAAATTCAACTTAACTTATCGTAATATAACTATTATAACTAAACCATTTTAATTAAACCTAACCTAAACACCTCAAGTGCCACAAACAGAAGGAAAAAACACCTTTAATATTATCGTGTAGGAGGCCCCTGTAACCCACTAACTCCAGGTAATGCATCTATATCAATCTACCTGCGTTAGAAGCTCTATACGTGGCTATGATCGTTACCCACTGCTGGAGAACATTTGTACTTCTATAATTACCCCTGGAGAAACAATGCACCAATTTACGATTTATTTATTTTATTTTTCATTTATTTTTTATTCTTGGTCCATACTGTAAACATCGCCCGCTTGTGAGTCCCGTCAGCCATTTTGTTCTAACTTTCGGGGATTCTAAAATAAGCTATAAATAAATAAATAAATAAATAAATAAAACAAGCATCTTTTGTTTTTCTAACCCATGAGCTGTGAGTCTTCATTATATACTTCAACATTACTGTAAACTAAGGCTAGAGAGGGTGTGTACAGTACTAGTGGAGTCAAGACGAGAAGGTATTTCAAATCCATAAAGGGTTTTACAAGTGGAGAGTCTTACAAGTGGAGGGTCTTACAGGTGGAGAGTCTTACAAGTGGAGGGTCTTACAGGTGGAGGATTTTAATAAGGATAAATACAGCAAGTCTTACAGTTGAATCAGCCAAGTCGAGGAAAACTCTTAAGAGTCACGTAACTTCTACCTGGTGTTACCTGTAATCAAGCTAAGGTATATGTAAGAAGAATATTATCTCGTTACTATCCATTCCTCTTCCACTATCCTGCGAGGTGGTGTATTAATAGGCACAGATACTCATGATAAAGAAGGAATAAAGAGAAAGACGCAAGATACCTATAAAATGCGACAGAATATACCCACACATGCGTAATCCTAACCCATCCCAACCCAACCCAACCCTATCCTACCCCCAGCTTCACCACAGTACACAAAGTCATTCTTGGTATCAGAATGACGCCTAAACACCCTGTATCGCCTAAGACACATTTGAATCGGATGGTTCGTTGACGGTTTTATTTCTTCGGTATAAACCAGAGAAGCAATTAGTTCGTGGGAACAGTGAGTCAAAATACTTCACATCAGCTTCGTTTACGACCTCCAGCTGATATTTACTTCTGTTGTCTATATCAATCACATTTTATAATGAAAACAAAAATATGGTTAGTTACTTAAAAATGAAAAAAACATCATACTTAGATACTTAAGAGTGAGGAAAAGAGATACTTAAGATACTTAAAAATAAAAACACTCTTTGATACTTAAATTAGGACAAAATAAACGGACATAAAGATTTAACTATGAGCGGTGGATATTACGACATGTACCGGCTATCAATACAGAGGCGCTATTTAGCCGTGAAGTTCTCTCAGAAACTCAACAAGACAATATGTGGTCACGTAAAAATTTCAGGTTAATTTTTAACACCATCCGTCATTTTAAACCTTGGCACCTGTAGATTAAGAAAATATATGGTGATATTTTTTCTGATGGGATAAAGGTCGTATTTGTCCAGAGAAGTAAGAGAGGAAAAAAATCACTTGAGAGGCATGACGCACAGAGTGTCTAAGGTGATAAAAGATCATATACTACCATTTGGGTTTTCAAATTAAGTTCATTACATAAAATATCAAACTCATAAAGATTACAAAAGAACAGAACATCATGAGCTCTCTACAGCTATTGTCAGCCGTCAATATGCTGATGTACAGAAGCTACACAATGTTATTGGTGACTGTAATCCCAGGAAAATGATGCTCTTTTAAACTTGGTAACTGGAGCTGTAATGCCAGAAAATGCCAAATATGACAATCTATGTGCATATGAAGTTGGAAGACAAAATTATGAAAATTTTGTCAAGAAACGTATTGTTGGTCCATTGAGCATCTGGGAAAAGATGTCCAAGGTTAATCTTCTGTCGTGGAAAGCAGCAAATAAGACTTCAACCATCAAATTGCTATCACAAGTTATAGAACTTAAGCAGGACATACAGTATATGCATCACAGAAGGGCAGCACTGTACATATCAAGTCACCAGACACTGATGTGTTTGGCATATTAAAGCAGCCTCAACTTGGAGAAAATACAAGTATGAAAACAGGAACTGGTGAGCGACGACACATTGGGCAGAGAGTCTTACAGGTTTCCATGCCTTCACAGGATCTGACTGCATTGAAAAATTTGTTGGCAAAGGAAAGAAAGCATGTTGGAGCACTTTGATGAAATCTAACACAAAAGTCCTAGATGCATTCAAGATGCTGAGTAGACCAAATGCCCTCCAGCAGACATGTTTATTGGTCTAAAGGAATTTGTATTTAAGCTCTACTGTCCACGAATGACTTTCACTAAACTGTCATAACTTAGATGGCATCTCTTCAAGAAAACGCAGGCAGAAGCTGGAGAACTACCAGCGACTGCAGCAACTCTAAAGTATCATATATTGAGAGGAAGGTATCAAGCTCTTCTGTGGTCTTGTGATGCAGACAGTGAAATGCTTTCACAATTAGAGCATGGCTGGAAGATTGACAATGACTGTTTCATACTAGTAATATCAGACCAACCACCAGCTCCAGAAGCAATCACAGAACTTGTTAAATGTGGATGTGGCGTCAGGAAATGTGGATCATTGTCATGTTCATACAGAAAGAATCAGAAAGAATAGCATGACATGCACCGAGATGTGTAACTGTCTAGCAGATGATGAGAAATGCCTAAACAAGGTGAAGGAATCTGTTGTACACAGAAGACTCTGATGACGAGGGCTGAAGCAATGTCGTAAATAATAACTTGTGACTTGTTTACACATGATGTATAACACTACAAACTTTTAATAAATATAAAACGGTGGTTCTAAGCTTTTCAGATAATGGTAATATGTATATGTTTAATTTCCAGTATTTGTCTTTAGCAAATAATTTTACTTACTGCAATCTCTTCTTTGCCAGAGACAGATGGCATATATGAGCAGCCATGTTTGTAACACACTTATGATATTATAACAGCATTCATGATATATTATGTTAAATTGTAATCATATAATACTACATGTTCATAGGTTATTAGTCATGTTTTAAGTTAATTAGGACTTAATGGTAATACATCTGTGGTTCATTACGCCGCTCTTTAATAAAACTTCTTTAAAGGCATAAAACTTATAATAAACCGTTCAGAAAAATGACACCACAGTTCCTTAACATAGTTTATAAGGATTATTATAATGTATGGTGTCAAAAATTAACATGAAATTTTTACGGGATTACTTAAGCTCCTACACTAAAACCTGCCGACCTAACCTAACCTTTTTTACCCACCTCTACCTACTTACCTAACCTGACATAATCTAACCTAACCTGACGTAATCTGACCTAACCTGACATAATCTAACCTAACCTGACATAATCTAACCTAACCTGACATAATCTAACCTAACCTGACCTAACCCTGACATAATCTAACCTAACCTGACGTAATCTGACCTAACCTGACATAATCTAACCTAACCTGACGTAATCTGACCTAACCTGACATAATCTAACCTAACTGACGTAATCTAACCTAACCTGACATAATCTAACCTAACCTGACATAATCTAACCTAACCTGACATAATCTAACCTAACCTGACGTAATCTGACCTAACCTGACATAATCTCACCTAACCTGACGTAATCTGACCTAACCTGACATAATCTAACCTAACCTGACGTAATCTAACCTAACCTGACATAATCTAACCTAACCTGACATAATCTAACCTAACCTGACATAATCTAACCTAACCTGACGTAATCTGACCAAACCTGACATAATCTAACCTAACCTGACATAATCTAACCTAACCTCCCCGTCTGACATAAGCTAACCTAATCAAACCTAACTTTCCCACCTACCTAACATAACCTATCTACTTATTACCTACCTAACCTAACCTAACCAAATTTAATCTAACCTGGTCTAACCTGACCTAACCTAACCTAACCTAACCTAACCACGACTAACTCTTATCTCATCTATTATATTAATCTATACTTTACTTCTATTCATTTTGTTTCTCTTATGTTTTCCTATTTAGACTATTTTCTCGTGTTTATACTGGTGATCCATCACTTCCAATACCACTATATTACCTTAATAATTTTGGTTTCTGATTATTTTCTTCCTCTTATTTGTTATTTCATATTGCATTTTTGTTTCCCCATAATTCTGTTTATCGTCTCCATCTGTGAGGATAGTTTTTGTTCCTTCTTTTGTTAATTTGTTTTGTTTTTTCCTTATTCTTTGTTCCTCCTTTTATTATTTATTCTTTCATTTACCTTTATTCCTCCCTTTATCCTTTGTTCCTTCCTTTATCTTGAGTTCCTTCCTTTAGACTGTGTTCCTTCCTTTATCATCTGTTCATATTTTTAGCTTTTGTTCTTACTTTTGTCCTTCGTTTCTTCCTCTCTTGCCATAGCTTTACAAGATGCAATTTTCTTCACTGCCTCACTTCCCTTGTTATCCACATCTCCTGTTCCTCCTTCACTAACTAATTTCCCTTGTTATCCACATCTCCACCTGTCCCCCCTTACTACCTCACTTCCCTTGTTATCCACATCTCCTGTTCCTCCTTTACTAACTAATTTCCCTTGTTATCCATATCTCCACCTGTCCCCCCTTTACTACCTCACTTCCCTTGTTATCCACATCTCCACCTGTTCCTCCTTTACTAACTAATTTCCCTTGTTATCCACATCTCCACCTGTCCCCCCTTTACTACCTCACTTCCCTTGTTATCCACATCTCCACCTGTTCCTCCTTTACACCGCTATTAGCCTGAGATAAATGTTCGTCTTCCTTGTTAACATTTGCATTATATATTTTTTTCTTTTCACCACAAGGAAAACAAACCAGATGTCATCCCACACTTGGCTGAGCACACATATTTCTTCATCTCATCTTCTACCCCTCCGCCTCACCTTTATAAATATAGTAAACATCTTCCTCCCTTGTCCACTTATGACATAAATCTTGAACTTAATTTAATTGGTTCCAGGTAAAGCTATATATCTCTAAGTTAATATTCTTCTCTCCGACAAGGTGTATGTCAGGCTTCAGTTAACCAGTCATTCTTCCGTTACTCTTGTCGCTTCTGCCAGATTTTTCTCAGGAAAAAAAGTGTCTTAGTTAAGTATACACGTTTGTAATAGACATGGGAATACGATAAAAATTAATGTACAATTTCATGTCTCAGAACTCATCCTCGGTACAGTGACAAGAGACGCCTTTCTTAATGAATGATAAATGAAGCACAGAGGGGGAAGTTTTACAACCACGTAAGAAAATACAAATATAATACATTAATTTCTCATCAGTAAAGACAGACTCACTCAAGTGTAGAAACACTACTCGTTTGTCAAGATCGTTTATCAACTTTCTCATCAAAACGAAACCCTTCCAACATCTTGCTTCTTCCTTCTACCCCTGGGTCTCTCGTTAGTGGTATTCCCTCCTAATACAGGAGGTGTTTTTCCCTATTATCTCCAGTATATAAGAAGAATAAGGGTAAACATCCACTGGCACATTTAAAACGGCTGCAGAATTTCCTCCAATACAGTAGCAGGTTGAGGATGCGTGCGTGTGTGTGTGTGTGTGTGTGTATAGGTCAGAGGGTTAATTCTGTGAGGAAGTGAGTCGCCCCTGGCCTATATACCTCCCCGTGTACTTTACTAGCTTTAAGAAGACTTCCATCTGAACAAGTACCACCATTTCTAGAACGTCTCAGACAGGCAGGAAAAGAGAGGATGGCCCGTGAGACGCAATGGTAGGTGGCGGCCCTAGATCCGGTCACCCCCTGTAGGTAGTGCAGAATCTCCGCCCATCTGCTTGTAACTAATATACGGTGACTAAAAGGATTTCGATATGTTTTATTTTTAACTACACATTAGTTGCCGACACATAATGGAGGAATTAAATCAACACAGTGGCGAGGAAGTTATCCAAACACCAAAAATAAAAAAGATTAAAGAATAAAAAAAGTAGAACACATTAGTTTTAACAGAATAGTTGAGAAGCCACTCTGAAGCGTTATACAAGGGAACAGTTTTCAGAGGTTACATTTCCAATACATTAGAATTACATCTAACAGAGAGTATTAACAAAGATGGTTTCGAACACCCACACCACAGTAAGGACCACAAAATATCAGTTGGTGGTGGTGGTTGAGGAAGGGAAGGGAGCTGAGAAGTTATCGAGGAACGGGTAAGTAAGTCATACGAGGCCGTCAAGACGCTGCCCCACCTCCCATACCTCTGTAGCAACCCATCAAAGAGCCCGACTTAAAGCTGTGCCATCACCAGGTCCCGGAGGGCACCACGACGACGGAGAGAGAGAGAGAGAGAGAGAGAGAGAGAGAGAGAGAGAGAGAGGGGGGGGTGGAGAATTGAAAGATGGAGAGAGACAAAGAGATAAGTTGAGAGACACAATGGGAGAGAAAGTGGAAGGGGGGTAGAGAGAGAGAGCCAAAGAGAGATACACAAAATCAAAATAAAATAGGTACAGATAGAGAATGAAATGGAGAGAAACAACACTTGTTATCTTCTGACAATGTAAACAAACAATTACACAACAAACAGTGACAGCCACCAACCCTCACACACAACCCTCTACAAGTGCACAACCACACGACTAACATTAACATAACATTGCCATTCCCACGACAACAAACATTATTGCCTTAAATCCCTTGATGCGGTGATTACGCCCATGCCGGTAATCCCACTCCACACAACAAGTGGTATGTAATCCCTGGTAATTACTGTACTTGAACTGAATGTAATTTGTTTTTCTAATGATATGTGCTGAGGTTGTGACGAGTTAGTGACGTCAGGTGTTGTATGGATGATTCTTAGTAACATCATGTAGCTTCTCTTGTGTAGCTCCTCCTCTTCTCCTGTAGCCCCTCCTCTTCTCCTGTAGCCCCTCCTCTTCTCCTGTAGCCCCTCCTCTTCTCAAGTGCTCCCTCCTCTTCTCCTGTAGCCCCTCCTCTTCTCCTGTAGCCCCTCCTCTTCTCAAGTGCTCCCTCCTCTTCTCCTGTAGCCCCGCCTCTTCTCCTGTAGCCCCTCCTCTTCTCCTGTAGCCCCTCCTCTTCTACTGTAGCTCCGCCTCTTCTCCTGTAGCCCTGCCTCTTCTCCTGTAGCCCCTCTTCTTCTCATGTAGCCCCTCCTCTTCTCATGTAGCCCCTCCTCTTCTCATGTAGCCCCTCCTCTTCTTAAGTCGCCCCTCCTTTTCCCAAGTAGCCCCTGCTCTTCTCATGTAGCCCCTTCTCTTCTCATGTAGACTTTACTCTTCTCAAGTAGCCCCTCCTCTTCTCTTATAGCCCTCCTCTTCTCCAGTAGCCTCTCCTCTTCTCCTATAGCCCCTCCTCTTCTCCTCTAGACCCTTCTCTTCTCTTATAGCCCCTCCTCTTCTGCAGTCGCCCCCTTAGTTTCAAACGTCATGGGTGTAGAGTCGTTATGGGGCTAATTTATCCCAAGGGTCAATGTAACTGTAGTTCCTAACGACCTCTTGCTGGTCCTTAACTATCAACAACAGGCCCATTATCTCCACCGGAACTACCCTTATCACACCAACTATACCTCCTGTTAACTATCTGGCCCCACTGATTGCCTCGTTTCATCGTGTCAGTCAACTACGAGGCAAAATATTCGACAGTTAGTAATATTTACATCAACGTCATTTAAATAACCTGTTACTAAAATTTCCTGGCCATGTGAAGTAAAGGAAATAAATTTCTTGGAGATATGTTGGGTCAAAAACCTCAAATTTTCGGGTGTCAGAAAATCATTCAAATATACATGTCAAGTGAGGTACCTACTGCAGGTGGTCTGAGGTCAAGTGTACCACCAGCTGGTCCATTTGGGGTCCTAACCTAACCCGATTAGGAGTGAGGGCACGAGGATTAGGGTACATTAGGATTGGTTTTCATAGGATAAGTGACACAACCATTGCAGTTTATGGGGCAATTGACACAACTACTACCATTATGGAGTAAGTGACACAAGCGCTATAGTTTTTGGGGCAATTTACACCTCCCATTACTGATTTCGATGGTCAGTAAAATGCTTAAGAGTATAATTTATTTGGGGACTAAAAATCACCTAAAATTATTTTATACAATAAGAGTTTGTTTACGTCCGCTGTAGAGGGACTAGTTTGTATCTTCCAGCGTGCAAGAGGGACCTACTCACTCGCTGGGTGTTAGATCACTGGATTTGTCTATAGGTTTTATTACTTGTTTTGCAAATTTAAAATGAGTTCAGAGTTAATTTGCTTGACTTAGGGAGATATTTTTTCTGGATAAAACTTGCCTTTACGTTATGACAGCATAAGGAGTATTATACATATTTCACCCTAAGATTTGTTGTATTTACAGTGAAATAAACTGTATTTATATGCATGAGAGAAAGAGGCTGCCTAAATATTATACAATACACAATAAGTGTTTTATTAACAACTCTAAGATCTGTGACATTTATAGAGGTATATGTGAAGTTACTATTATGAGGGAGGGCGTTTCTTATAGTCACAGTGGGAAGTTCACATCTTCGAATTTACTGTACAGAGTTTGTGTCCTCATAGAATATACTGTAGAGCGTGTATTAGTGCGCCTGACCGTACACCACCAAGGCTTTGTATAATCTTACACCGAGACTAAATAGTATTTGATATAATAGTGTCGCCATGGATTTTCTTTTCATTAAAATAGTTTAACCTTTGACGGCGCTTATTTCTTTAGTGTTTAAGTATAATGAATTAACATTACCAGGTTGTAATTTAAGTCCCTCAATTATCACAAGGATGATGATCTAGCTTAACATCAAACTAATTTCAAATTCGTCTCAATAACATAACGAATAAAACACATTATGATATTATATAATACATCGTCTCAATATTGTGTGCTTGGAACAGTAAGGATTCTGACAAGTCTCCATTCACGTGCTTCACGCTGCATGTCAAAAATATGCCGATATCTATATATATATATATATATATATATATATATATATATATATATATATATATATATATATATATATATATATATATATATATATATATATATATATATATATATATATATATATATATATATATATATATATATATTTCATTAGCCCAATAAAGCACGCGGACTTCTTCAGATAATCAACACCTCACCCCGCCAGGAAACTGTTTTTAGTATCCTGGTGGTCTAGAGGTAGAGTTCCCTGGTCACAGTCGTGGGCTGTTGGTTCGAATCCTGGCGGGGTGAGGTGTTGATTTTATATATATATGTATATGTATATATATATTTATATATATATATATATATATATATATATATATATATATATATATATATATATATATATTTATTTATTTATATATATATATATATATTTTTTTTTTTTTTTTTTTAGTTTAGCAGCAGTGTAATTCACATCTTCAGGGGTGAGTACAGACTAAAGAGAAATACAAACCAAGGTCTTTAGTCTGTACTCACCCCTGAAGATGTGAATTACACGAAAGCGCTTGGGAACTTCGTGTTTTCTTCTTTCCTTGTGGTTATCAGCATACACCTAGATCACGCGCACCTACAGTGATTTACTTGCATTTATATATATATATATATATATATATATATATATATATATATATATATATATATATATATATATATATATATATATATATATATATATATATATGGAGTGTATAAAACGACCCTGCATTACTTCAACAGACCAGAGTAAAAATTTAACTCTTTTTAATAAGTAAAAGTATCCCGTAAAATGTAACAATGACGATACAAAAAAGTTTGAGCGTGTGTTGCTAGTTAAAGAATTGCTGAAGTTAGTCAACGGTGAGTGACTTTGCCGTGTTGGCCAATATCAAAACTGCACTGTTTTGGCTGAGGAAACAAACAGCTAAATATTTATAACAGCCAAACGCTGCGCCCTTGTTATAGAGAGAAAAAAATGAGAAAAAATAATAGGCAAACCCTCGCCCCCCTCCGCCCTCCCTCCCCCCCCCCAAAAAAAAATAAAATACATATACATTCCCTTCCCGCTGTTCCAGACCTACGGATGATTGGCTTCGATGGGAGCGTCTGGCACCAACATCAACACAACGTTTCGCAGCAGTAGCACAACTACTGTATATCCCACTCACCACACCATGAGTCAGCTGCACTCGAGTGAGGTGCCATATCATGTAGATAATAGTGACCTTTGACCGTCTGAATCTTTAAACCACAAGTAGGAAGACAGTAACTCTTTTCTCACTCGGATTCTAACACAAACAGACTTACTTATTATGAGACTTTGTTTAGTGGTGTATTATGTGGTAACATTTTTGCACCGTGGGAAAAAGTGCATTGTAGGATTTCCTCCAGGGATAAATTGTACATTGGAATTTTTGTACGATGTGATCTTGCCCCCCTTGTCCTGTATTCACTCGATGTTGTTATTAGTTTTCTGTTATTATCTTGTACAAAACACAGGATACAACTAGAGGCCAGCTGTTGCAGGTCTGGCCTCACATCCTGCTGTCGGACATGTTAAAACTTACAACCGAGATAAGAACATTTAAGGTCGGGTAATACACAAAACACACCGTATACGTTAACACAACAAGAATAGAATAATAAGAGAGAGAGAGAGAGAGATGGTAGGGGAGTAGGGGGGGGGGAGGGAGTAGAGCGTGGACTGGTCCTAACATAAACTCACTCTAGCGTAATGTCCGAAATTTGTACTGTTATTGTAGTCGGGAGCAGCAGAACACGTCTCTACCAGACACTTTGTCCAATACGGGGGCTCCTGTGAAACCCCAGAATGTATATGTTATTACAGGATCGTCAGGCCATAACCCTACATCGCCTGGCGTCGGAAATGGGCCCCTGGAGAACTACAAGCCCTGCGTCTCCTGTTAAGTGATTTCCACATTTTGCTTATTGGTATAGGTCGTCAGGCGATTGACGTGGGAAGAGGTAAGTATTGAAGATTTTCGGTCATTGTACGTAGAGGTGTGGGTGTTGTTGTCTGCTAGTGGATGTAGGTGGGTCCAGGTAATGGATACAGGTGACGAGGGTAATGGGAAGAGGTTGGGATTGTAAGAGTTATCAGTTGAGTTGGTGGTGCAGGTGGGGGAGGGTAATGGGTGGGAGTTATCAGGTGGGTTGGTGGTGGTGGGTGCAGATGACGAGGGCAGCAACAGCAGGCCATGTATATCAACTAAGTCAGGTGGGGGCGAGCTAATTAATACTACCTGAGCGAGCTTGACGGCCCGACTAGCCCCAGGTAACCCAGCTGGCTCCTCCAGTCTCATTACTCCCACTCCAGCAGGGGGCGACAGGGGGTCTTCCTGCAGAAGGAAGAGGAGGAGGAGGAAGAGGGGATGTAGACCAGCGAGGAGGAAGGGACGGTTAATGATCAAGAGGACGATAAGCATAGTAAGGAGAAGGAGAACACTACCAAGAAGGAAGGTATGGATGGTGAGGCAATGAAAGATAGGGATAGGAGGAGGGGAGGAGGAAGAAAAGGAAGAAGAGGAGGAGGAAGAGGAGGAGGAAGAGGAGGAAGAGATGGATATATGTGTGTGGCTCTGTTCTTCGACTTGTGGCACGTGAGGATAAAAGCCACACGTTAATAAAGTAGAATTAACATAACAGAAACACATTAGATATAGAGAAAGAAAACGAATGAGCAGAAGAAAATGAAAATAAAAGAAGAATATAAAAGTAGGAAGTAGCATTAGAAAAATAAATAAATTGTCAAAGATATAACAAAGAAACCCGAATTGAGTGAACTAACCAAAAGAAAACACACAATTGAAAAAAAAATAAATATAAAGGAGATAAAGAATACAAAGGGAGAGAGAAATTAAGAAAAACGTTTGGACAAATAAAAATAAAGGGTAGACTAAGGAAAACGTGGAAAAATGGTCAAGTCAATAACAAAATTTCACACAGAAGAGAAAAAAAAAAAAAAATAAAAACAATAAATTGAATAGTTGATGTTAGACTTGGCAGAGCAGGGAGAGGCAGAGAGGTGTGTGTGTGTGTGTGTGTGTGTGTGTGTGTGTGTGTGTGTGTGTGTGTGTGTGTGATCATAAGTATTTAACCGCACTTTTATGATTTTTTCTCTTCACATTTCTAACTTTATCCTCTTA
>NW_024725540.1:0-7500 GCF_018991925.1 Homarus americanus | reverse complement strand
TGCTGCTGCTTATGTTGTTGTTGTTGTTGTTGTTGTTGCTGTTGCTGCTGCACCCACAGGATCAACTCCCCCATTAGTCGCCGCCACCACCACCTCTGCTGCTGCTGCTGTTGTTGCTGCTGCTGCTGCTGTTGTTGTTGTTGTTGTTGTTGTTATTGCTGCTGCTGCTGCACCTACAGGATCAACTCCCCAAAGTCCACTACCACCACCTGCTGCTGCATGTAACTTACAGGATCAACTCCCACAGTTCACTACCATCACCTGCTGCTGCTGCATCTACAGGATCAACTCCCCCACAGTCTACAACCACCACCTGCTGCTGCTAAAGGCTTGTTGTTAAGGTTGTTGTTGTTGTTGTTGTTATTGTTGTTGTTGCTGCTGCTGCACCTACAGGATCAACTCCACCACAGTCCACCACCACTCTGTTGCTGATGCTGCAGCTACAGGATCACCTACCTCACAGGCCACCCCCTGCTGTTGCTGCAGCTGCACCTACAGGATCAATTCCCCTACAGGCCGCCACCACCACCACCTGCTGCTGCTGCTGCACCTACAGGATCAACTCCCCCACAGTCCACCACCACCACCTTCTGCTGCTGCACTTACAGGATCACCTTCCCCATAGTCCACCACCACCACCTGCTGTTGCTGCTGCACCTACAGGATCAACTCCCCGACAGTCCACCATCACCACCTGTTGCTGCTGCTGCACCTACAGGATCACCTCCCCCACAGTCCACTACCACCATCACCTGTTGCTCCTGCTGTTGTTGCTGCTGCACCTAAGGAATCAACTCCCCCACAGTCCACCACCACTCTGCAGCTACACCTACAGGATCAACTACCTCACAGTTCACCACCACCTGCTGCTGCACCTTCAGGATCATCTCCCCTACAGTCCACCACCGCCACCTGCTGCTGCCACTGCACCTACAGGATCACCTCCCCTACAGTCCACCACCACCTGCTGCTGCTACTGCTGCTGCTGCACGTACAGGATCAACTCCCCCACAGTCCACCACCACCATCCTGCTGTTGCTGCTGCACCTACAGGATCACCTCCCCCACAGTCCACTACCACCACCTGCGGCTGTACCTGTATGATATATATGGACACAAAGTAGTACCTTCAGCTGTATATTATTATATTACTCTTATATTACTCTTATTAATTATGTATAGTAAAGTATTACAGAACATGTATTAATTCTATGTAATATTCTATTTATTGTGCACCATGTTATGTATGTGGATTATCACATTTATACTTTATGTATTCAGCTTGTGAATGCTGGCATTTGTACAGGCCAGCGCGTAGTAATACATAGATAGAGAGAGAAGACCGAGTTCTGGTGGCGTGACCACGGGCTTCTGCGTCCTATTGTAAATATCTCCCGTACGAGAATAGAACCTACTTTTAAGACAACAAGTGTTTGTGTATACCCTCAGTAGTATAGAACATTCTTTGGGTATCTGACAATACGCTAGATGGCGCAGTGATTATTTCTCAGTGAGATACAGTGGACCAAGCCTTCGCCCAGACTCTGTTAATGGCGTCTCTTCTTCAGTGACTTCAGCTTCAGACAGCAAGACTACTACAAGCCTCTAGACTTACAGTGTTGTGAAGTGCTATGCTGTGAAGTGCTGTGCTGTGTATTTTAATCATAATTGTCTGTGCAAGTTGCGGTCAGATGACTAAGGGAGCGGCCCGACAGTACGTGCTCTCCCGTCTCTGGCCTGAGGGTGACTGAGGGACCCGTGTTGACGCTGCCCACTCGCTCCTACGTCTGGCAGCGCGCCAAGTCTCTCCCCTCCCGCAAGACACACACACACACACACACGCATTCACCTTCTATCTTTTCTTGTGACTTACCTCAGTCTTCTGTAATTCTGTGCATAGATTACGAGGGGCTGACCCGGTCTTTTGCACAGATAGAGTACAGAAGCTGTCGGCATGTCTCACAGGGATCAAAACGATACCCTGGACGATGGGGTTACGAGTTTTAGTGTGGGAGACCTCTCCCCACCCACGCTTACGCCCCACGCTCCCCACAGTGACAACGCGGAGTCACCCACAGAATCTCCTCGCTCGTCGCGAGCCAGCTCTCCTGCGATACATGCGTCCACAGATCTCCTTCAACTGATAAAGTGGATGGAAACTTCTCGACGCCAGGACGATATTGCAAGGAGAGAAGAGGAAGAAATTAGGTACAAAGAGTCTGAAAGACGACGCCACAAAGAGGAGCAAACACGCAGAGAACTCGAAGACATACGTAGACGTGAGGATGACCTTAGAAGAAAGGAGGATCAAGCCAGATTTGAAGTCTTGATTTCTCTGTTAGCCCCCCCACAACGATCTACCGTACAAGATTCGTCTGCTACTACTAATGTTGATGCGACTAGAGGTACTGGTACCTCATTTCAGAGTCGGAACAACACCTCAAAAGGCTGCTGTACAGACGCCTCCCTCTCTGATGTCTGACGCTTCTTATCAGATGTTTCAGGAATGGCGTCGACGTTGGCAGGACTACGCAACAATGGTTGACTTGTCAAGTTTATCACAGCCGAAACAAATGATACAGCTTCGTATGTGCTTGTCCTTAGAGACACAACGTACTCTCGAGCACACACTTCAAGTGCCTCCTACGACAACTCTGACGGTAGAGGCCGTGCTCGACAAGTTGCAGGAACACGTCAAGGGACAGCGCAACAAAGCACTCAGGAGAAGAGAACTCCTCCAATGTAAACAGCTTGAGGGAGAATCTTTTGACGCATTTTTTGTAAGGCTCAAAAGGTGTTCAGAGGAAGTTGATGTTTGTCCCGGACATTCTCAAGTCTGTGAAGAAACACAACTTAAGACAATTATCTTAGCGGGTGTCCGAGATGAAGAGCTATTTCAGCGTCTCATTTCCCTCGACCCCACTTCCTCCCTTCAAGATGTTGTTACGAAATGTCGAGCGTACGAGGCCGCCAGGTGTGCGACTTCAGCTTTACGCTCACAGCCTGACCAGGTGAGGGCGGTGTCTTCCTACAGAAAGGGTAAGAAGCAGCAAAGTAACCCACCCCTCACCCTCCAGCTACACCTTCAGCAGCAGCTTTGTGTAACAGCTGTGCGAGACAGCATAATGCCTCCCAGTGCCCAGCTGCTCAAAGCGTGTGCAGAAGTTGCGACCGCCAGGGTCACTGGGCTTACACAGTCAAGTGCCCTGCTAGCAAAGTTCAGTGTAGACTTTGTGGTCGTGTGGGCCATTATGACAAATGTTGTCGTAAGAAGACACATAAAGGACGCCACTTAGGATCCAAGAAGTCATCCTCAGGTAGTGCTGGCGCGCCCCCTCCTTCTGGCAAGCATCAAGACGCTGTGTCCAGTCGTTCCTGCCGTCGTGTACGTAGTTCCACAGACACGACGCCCCAGCACATCAATGTCGTCATTTCTTACGGTGACTCGTCATCCAGTCTTCAGATGTTACCTGACACCGGTGCTGACGTCTCAGTAATTGGTCCACAACACTTAGCAAGTTTGGGAATACCCCGGAGCAACCTACGGCCCCCTCCTCAGACAACGAAACTGACAGCTGATGGTTCCAAGATGGCTCCAGCGTTGGGATCTTTCTGGGCTACTCTTACCTTTGGTAAGCAGTCTTGCTCAGCCCGGATTGATGTTCATAACGGTATCCAGACTCCGCTTTTATCATATGGCCATTGTCAAGAGTTGGCCATTATTTCCAAGGAATTCCCTAAACCTATTTTAAAGGCCGTCTTCACATCAGAAGAGTCTACAGCACCGGATGCAGATAAGACCCTTGAAGATCTCCGCACCGCAGCCCGGGCCGACCCTTCCTACATCCGGCTCGTCGACTGTGTGTCTCAGGGATTTCCATCTAACCGATACGACCTTCATGAATCGCTACTCCCGTACTGGAAAATACGCGAGGACCTCTATTGTGACGGAGACCTCGTCTTGTATGGTCCACGAGTAGTTATTCCTGCTGCCCTACGCCGCCGTACCTTGGCCCGCCTTCATGACAGCCATCGAGGAGTGGAGGCCACCAAGCGACGGGCGAAGCAGACTGTATTTTGGCCCGGAATCAACGCGGACATTGCAAGTACCGTCCGTGCCTGTGAACCGTGCCAGATTCTGCAACCTAGCCACCAACAGGAACCTTTAATGTGTGACGACAACCCTTCAAGACCCTTCGAGTCTGTGTCGGCCGATTTCTTTGCAGTTGCAGGGAAGTCCTTCCTTGTCATTGCCGACCGACTGTCTGAATGGCCTGTTGTCGTCCCCTGTGGTAGTGATACAACGGCTACTGCTACCATCCGGAGCTTCAGGCATTACTTCAGAGAAGTTGGTGTTCCCCTCCGCCTCAGGACTGATGGAGGACCCCAGTTCACCAGCCACGAGTTCCGAGACTTCATGGACCGTTGGGGAGTCCGTCATGTCGTGACCTCGCCCCACTACCCCCAGGCGAATGGACACGCTGAAGCCGCAGTCAAGACTGTGAAACACCTGATCCTTAAGGTGTCACCCTCAGGAAATATCGACTGCGAGGACTTCGATCGAGGTTTGTTGGAGTTACGCAACACCCCGAACTTCACCGGACGCTCCCCAGCCCAGGTTCTATACGGACATCATCTCAGGTCTTGTGTTCCTGCCCACCCGAAGTCTTTTTCTCAAGAGTGGCAGGCCAAGACTGAAGAATGTGACCGCCGTGCAGCAGAACGAGCCGCAGATGTCGCTGCTCGGTACGACTGTCATGCCCGCCCCCTTCCCAGGTTGAGTATCGGCCAGCAGATCAGGATTCAAGATCCGGTATCTCACCGCTGGGACAAGGTTGGGGTTGTTATGGGTATTGGCCGGTCCAGGGACTACCAAGTGCGTCTTCCTAGTGGTAGAGTATGGTGAAGGAACCGTCGTTTCCTCCGACCTGTGGAGCTGCCTAGTGTTGACCCCTCCCCAGTTGAGTCCCCAAATGTTGATGTCTCTAAAGTAAATCCATCCCCACCTTGTGTTTCTGCCCCAGTACTCCGCAGGTCTGAGCGACTCAGAAACAAAAGGTCCGCTCAAGATGAAACTATGAGCGTATAGGGGGGAGGGAAGTGTATGATATATATGGACACAAAGTAGTACCTTCAGCTGTATATTATTATATTACTCTTATATTACTCTTATTAATTATGTATAGTAAAGTATTACAGAACATGTATTAATTCTATGTAATATTCTATTTATTGTGCACCATGTTATGTATATAAATTATCACATTTATACTTTATGTATTCAGCTTGTGAATGCTGGCATTTGTACAGGCCAGCGCGTAGTAATACATAGATAGAGAGAGAAGACAGAGTCCTCGTGGCGTGACCGCGGGCTTCTGAGTCCTACTGTTTGTATATATATATATCTCCCGTACGAGAATAGAACCTACTTTTAAGACAACAAGTGTTTATGTATACCCTCAGTAGTATAGAACATTTTGTGGGTATCTGACAATACGCTAGAGTACCTACAAGATCACCTCCCCCACAGTCCACCATCACCACCTGCTGCCATTGCAAATACAGGATCATCTCACCCACAGTCCACTACCACCACCTACTGCTGCTGCACATACAAGATCACCTCCCCCACAGTCCACCACCACCTGCTGCTGCGGCTGTACCTACAAGATCACCTCCCCCACAGTCCACCATCACCACCTGCTGCCATTGCAAATACAGGATCAACTCCCCCACAGCCCACTACCAGCACCTGCTCCTGCTGCACCTACAGGAACAACTCCACCACAGTCAACCACCACCATCTGTTGCTGATGCTGCAGCTACAGGATCAAGTCCCCCACAGGCCGCCGCCACCACCACCTGCTGCTGCTGCTGCTGCTGCTGCTGCTGTTGTTGCTGCTGCACCTACAGGATCAACTTCTTCAAAGTCCACTACCACCACCTACTCCTGCTACTGCACCTACAGGATCAACTCCCCCACAGTCCACTACCATCACCTGCTGCTGCTGCATCTACAGTCTTACAGTCACCACCACCTGCACTCTGTTCTGCACTGCCCTGCACCTACAGGATCACCCACCCCAGGCCACCACCTGCTGTTGCTGCTGCAACTAAAGATCAATTCCCCGACAGGCCGCCACCACCACCACCTGCTGCTGCTGCTGCACACCACATGATAACTCCCACAGTCACTACCTGCTGCTGCTGTACATGTTGTTGTTGTTGTTGCTCACACCTACAGAGATCACTCCATCACAGTCCCACCCTGCTGCTGCAGGATCAACTCCCCCACAGTACACTACCACCACCAGTCTGCTGCACTTCTTGTTGTTGCTGCTGCTGCACCTAGAGGATCAACTCACCCACAGTCCACTACCACCACCTGCTGCTGCTGCACCTACAGGATCAACTCCCCTACAGTCCACCGTCACCACCTGCTGCTGCTGCACCTACAGGATCAACTCCCCCACAGTCCACTACCACCACCTGCTGCTGCTGCTGTCGCTGATGCTGCTGATGAACCTACAGCATCAACTCCCCCACAGTCAACCACCAGCACCTGTTGCTAATGCTGCAGCTACAGGATCAACTCCCCCACAGTCCACCACCACCACCTGCTGCTGCTGCCATCACTCCCCAGCCACCCACCCACACCATCTCCCAGATCACTTCTCCCACAGGCCACGCCGCCACCTGCTGCTGCTGCTGCTGCTGTAGTTGTTGTTGTTGCTGCTGCTGCACCTACAGGATCAACTCCCCCAAAGTCTACTACCACCACCTGCTGCTGCTGCTGCAGCTACAGGATCAACTCCCCCACAGTCCACTACAATCACCTGCTGCTCCTGCATCTACAGGATCAACTCCCCCACAGTCCACCACCACCACCTCCTGCTGCTGCACCTACAGAATCAACTCTCCCACAGTTCACCACCACCTGCTGCTGTTGCACCTACAGGATCACCTCCCCAACAGTCCACCATCACCACCTGCCGCCATTGCACCTACAGGATCAACTCCCCCACAGTCCACTACCACCATCACCTGCTGCTGCTGCTGCTGCTGCTATTGTTGCTGTTGCTGCTGCACCTAAGGCACCAACTTTCCCACAATCCACCACCACTCTGCAGCTGCACCTACAGGATCAACTACCCCACAGTCCACCACCCCCTGCTGCTGCACCTACAGGATTACCTCCCCCACAGTCCACCACCACCACCTGCTGCTGCACCTACAGGATCAACTCCCCCACAGGCCGCCGCCACCACCACCTGCTGCTGCTGCTGCTGCTGCTGTTGTTGCTGCTGCTGCTGTTGTTGTTGTTGACGCTGCTGCTGCACCGCAAGATCCTTTCCCCAAAGTCCACTACCACCACCTGCTGCTGCGGCTGCTGCACAAGATCAACTCCCCACGGTTCACTACCATCACCTGCTACTGCTGGCTTCTGAGATCAGCTCCCCCACAGTCTACTACCGTCACCTGCTGCTGCCCACTTGTATG